>NC_056526.1:14971014-15077585 GCF_019175285.1 Sceloporus undulatus | reverse complement strand
ACACCACTTAAAGTGGTGTCAAACTGCATTATTTATACATTGTAGACACACCCCTTGCTGTTTGCTGTCAAGCTGACTATGATTTATGGTGACCTTCAAGATCCTTGCCCATTAACCTCTCTGCTCAGGTCTTGCAAAGCGAGGGCTGGGTAGAAACTGAGTAATTTGCCCTTATTCTTCTGAGAAGATGGAGAAGCTGCAAATAAAGAGTCCAATTCACAGCACTGAAAGAAATCCCAACGATGACTGTGCTGAAGCCCAACACTTGTCACTGGAAACAACTCACAGTATTGCTAATCATCTATAAGAACTTGCCCCACTAGATGAGATTGAATGCATCTGGCCCAACATCCTGCTTCCATCATTGGACAGTCAGATGACATTTTGCTGTAGTTGGTTTGTTGTTGTGTGCCTCCAAGTCATTTTTGACTTATGGCTGCCTCAAGGTGAGCCTATGATAGGGTTTTCTTGATAGGTTTCATCAGAGGGAGTTTACCATTGCCATCCTCTGAGGCTGAGAGAGTGTGACTTGCCCAAGGTCTCCCAGTGAGGTTTTATGCTCGAGTATAGAATTGAACCCTCATCTTCAGAGATGTACTCCTGTGTTCAAACCACTACTCCAGACTGACTCTCTTTGGAAGCCCACAAATCGAGCATGGTGCCAGCACCCTTCCCCAGTGTTTTTATAATCCATAGAATCATAGAGTTGGAAGAGACCACAAAGGCCATCCAGTCCAACCCCATTCTGCCATGCAGGAACTCTCAATCAAAGCATCCCCAACAGATGGCCATCCAGCCTCTGCTTAAAGACCTCCAAGGAAGGAGACTCCACCACACTCCGAGGAAGGAGTGTGTTCCACTGTCAAACAGCCCTTACTGTCAGGAAGTTCCTCCTAATGTTGAGGTGGAATCTCTTTTCCTGTTCCTGTTCCGGGTCCTATTCTCTGGAGCAGCGGAAAACAAGCTTGCTCCCTCCTCAATATGACATCCCTTCAAATATTTAAACAGAGCTATCATATCACCTCTTAACCTTCTCTTCTCCAGGCTAAACATCCCCAGCTCCCTAAGGCATTTCTCATCTCTGCCATCTAATGTGAAGAGCTTGAAAATAATATTAATTAATATATATATATATATATATTGTTCTAGTGAATTCCCAGAATGTCTCTGTCAGCAAGGCCAATGCCCCAAAGTAACTTTTCCAAGGATATGGCTGCTTTTGGCTTACTTTGATGTTGTTTTAACTCTCTTTTCTGTATGTCTTTTTGTAACCAAAAATTTGGTGATGAACTGACAACTATGAAAACAATGGAAGCACAATGTGATCTGCAGCAGTGGATGAACCAATGCTGTTGAAATCAAAGATCGTCAGGGTATTTTATTAAGACCTATATAGTTAGAATCATAGAATCATAGAATTCTATGCTTCCCTTCTCCCAGAAAGGGAGCCAAGGAGGCTTGTTTCATCTTTAAAATTTCATCCTGTGAATTACCTTGGGGAAATTTTGCCTTGAAAGGTGGTGTAGAAATACTTTAAAAAATATCTTCCTGTATCTTCAGGTATCCTATATCCATTGAACTTCAAATAATGTTATAACTTGATTACTTCATTTCCGAATAAGAGCAAATAAAGGAAATGAAGTAATCAAGTTATAACATTATTTGAAGTTCAATGGATATAGGATACCTGAAGATACAGGAAGATTTATGTTTTAGGGTGTAGTGGTGGCTATGTTAGATGGGAAATGGATGGAAGTGAACATAAGGGAAGCTATGAAAGAATACAACTGTCATGTGGCCAAAACTTGTATAGATTGTATGTATATGTTATGTGTATATTATGTTATGTATTTGTATTGTAATGTCTTATATGAAATAAACTTAATAAATAAATAAATAAATAAATATTTTCATGTCTGATACTCCAGTACAGTTTACTCCATTAATTTGTCTAATGTCTTTTTAAAGCCATCTCAGGATAGTACTTATCACCCACATCTTGACAGTTATTTAAATCAATTATCCCTTGCGTAAATAAGCCATTGCTTTGTCTGCTGTAAATTTACAGACAATCGGTTTTGCGCAGTAACTCCAGTGCTTTGGGGCAGTCCACCCGCTAAAACCATGCACAGCTTAATAAATCTGCATCAGGTCTTCACACTGTTGTCAAATTTTCCAAACTCAAAAGTCTCCAATGATAAATTGCTCTCTGCTGGTATTTTAATAACGCTGTGGGGTAAGGTGCAAGATGTTTTGAATATGATTTATTCTAGATAGGCAGGGAATCATTTTTTGTATTATGTTTTTAATATTATAAGCCACCCTGAGACCCAATTTTGGGAGGATGAGATAATAATAATAAAAATGATAATAATGGCTCATAGAATGAGAGTTGGAAGGGCTCATGGGCCATCGAGTCCAATTTCTTGCTCCAACTAAAGCAACGGGAGCAGGTAGCTGTCCAGCCTCTTTCTGAAGAAGTCCAAAGAAGAAGACCCCACCACCTTTCTAGGCAATTGGTTCCATTGCTGAGTCTCTCTTCCTGTCAAGAAAATAAGGAGGGTGTTTCCCATACTTTAATTTTATGGCCACATTTTTTTTACACAACTAGGATGTTTAAATACTTAAAAATCACTGAGATCTGCAGAAACCATCTCAAGTCCTGCTTGTTAAACTGTAAGAACAATATAATTATTAAAAGTAAATAATAATTTTAGGCAGGATTAAGAAGTTGGTACCAAGATGACTAAAGTGGGGCTGTTGTATTTGGGCTTGTATTGTGGCTAGCTATAAAAGGCAGTAATGGGATGAAAGTGGAAGGCAGCAGAAAGAGAGGAAGACTGCATACTAGATGGGTAGACTCAACCCAGGAGGCCACAGCCCTGAGCATTGTCCTTAGTGACCAAATTTCTGACGGACATTGACCCCCATATTCACGGGGGTCTTATGCCCCTATCCCTAGCTAATATGGAGGAGCAAGTGTACTTTGTTCAAGACACAATGGTGCCCATGGATAAAGATTTGAACGCAGCTCTAAAAAGAGTGCTGTTTTAAATACATCCAGAACACCATGTTAACCTCCTGCAAAGAGCCTGGCTGACTTTATATAATGTAGTGAATTTGTCTTCCTTTGTGACCTCTGTGTTGCTGACATCACAAAAGAGGTGACCAGATTTTCATTTCAGAGGCAGGCTCAGCTGATAGCTGCAGAAGATCCAGACTAAGGCTAAAAAAGTAATACTTGCATCCTCAATCATCTCCAAAGCCTAAATTCAAGTAATAATCTGACTGGAATAGAATCAATAGGATTTACATAATCATTTATTTATCCTTTAGAAATTGATTTAAAGGGTTTAATATACTTGGGACAAGCAACTGGACTAAGAGTTTACTATTTAGCAAGCCAAAGACAATGTCTGTACACTGCTAACCATGTTCCCAGTTTTCTAATTCAGGAGAAGGCAGAAGTCAGCCGCTGGCCAAATACTAGCAAACCACACCTAGTATTTGCTGGCTGCATCCCTCCAAAGATTAGGCTAGGCATACCTTACTATTATCCAAGAAGCGGGACCTGAAAGAAAATGTTGCAGTGTGTTATGCTTCTATTTCATGGTTTAGTCATGACTTTTAATCCATTATTCACACCAGATTTCCCTTTCTCTATTCCAGCTGAGAATCAACAAGTATTCAATAGGTCTTGAATGTAGTCTTCAAAGGACTTAAGGGACAACGGGGGAGATAATTTGACATCTTTGGATTTTTTTTTATGAATTTATTTCCACTTTTGCACACCATGGGGTTCTTCCAAGCCTGTTTTGTTTACGTAGATGTCATAATGTAGCATCAGAGTTTGCTGTCAGTATGTTGATAAGTCATTTCTTCTGAAGAAGGAAGTCATATTCAGGATCTCTTAGCAAGTGTCTGCAAAGTGAACCGAAGCATGCATTCTCACTTCATAAATTTTAACAAGGATACTAGTTTTAGAAAGACCAAGGTCAATGCAGCTCAACCAATTTCCAAGTGTACCCAGTATTTTAGCCTAAGGAGCCTACTATGAATTCAGCTGGTCAGCAGGTCTGATAATTTACAATCATCTGCTTAAGTCTCCACTGTAGCTGCATGTTTACTATCAAACTGATTTATAACTGGGCAAGAGAATCTTAATGCCATTCCACCCAACACTACTGCAATAAAGTAGAATTGTGTCATTATGTTGGGATGACATTGTGGCTACATACACACTTGCTTAAGCTTTAATGCAAAAGAGAATTGGGAATGATCAAAGTATAACCTTTGCTATAGCCAAGTGTGTGAGAGAGAGACAGAAGGAGAGCATGAATAAAGGTAAAAAGGGAGTAGAACTAGAAATGGCATCTTTAAATCTGAACTTGACATTTAAGCCCTCAGAAAGACATATTAAAACGGCAGAGGTTGCCAGTACAGTTGTAGATTTGTAGATCTTTGTAGATTTGATTATTCATGGATTTGATTAATATGTTCTCTCTAGGAATCTTTAGGTCCTCCATACAACTCTGTAGTCAATGTCAGCCAGAAGTTGCACTGAAGGACCTAGAGATTCCTTGAGAGAACACTTCTCTGGACATTTTGTAGGTCCTCCAGGACAATTCTATGGTCGGCCTCTGGCAGACATTGACCACAGCATTGTGCTGAAGGACCTAGAGATTCCTAGGGAGGTGTTCGCTCATGTTTAAAAATTAGTGGTTTATTTGCAGTTTTCAGCAAAGACACTTTAAATCAAAAAATAGGGCAAGAGAGGCACCCACGGCATGGGACCGCTCCCCCCCGCCATCGTAGTCTCCTACACGTTTACCTACTTATCTTTTTACAAACTAAAGTTTTAATACTGCACTACTATCCTTGATTACTTAGAAGTATTTGACTCTGAATTAAATAGATTTGCCCTACAACATTGTCCTTAGTGACCAAATTTCTGACGGACATTGACCAACTGACTGATTGTTATGCCATCACTTTTTAACATTTTAGCAATTGGCCTAAGTCTCCTCCCTTTTTTTCATGGTTATATTTCATATTAAGTACAAACTTCTGTTGAGTTTCTGAGGTTTCTCAATTTTTTAAGAGTGAACATTCTGGATTTAGCTAAAATCTTAGATTAGGTGTTAAATTGCCTAGATTTACTTTGGCTTTAGAAAGTTTTAGATTAAGCTTGAGATGTGAAAGGTAGGGAAAGAGAAAGGGAAGCAAGTGTTCAGTGTCATGTTGAAAGTGGTAAAAGAACAAACAATAATTTATGTATGTTTACAATATTGTGTTTTTTTTTAAAAAAAACATAAAATATTGTGCTTTTTAAAAATAATTTTGATTCCATTTTTACCTTCAGCATTTCAACAACAGACCATGATCTCTGAAGAAGATGAGTTATCTAATGAAGAGAAGATAGATTTAATATGCAGTTTGCTACTACAAGCTCCCCCTGGAGAATTTAGGAATGTTTTTGAAGACCTCCGTATTCTGATTTGTGATGATCATCTCATGAGGAATGAAGCTGCTCAGGTGTCTGCGAATCACACCAAGAAAAACTTCACACCTGTGAGCATAAGGGGGGACGATTCTCTAGTGACTCGACACAATGATCTTGGAGGGAATCGCTTTTTTGATCCACAGATCAAGCTTTCTTTCAGATTTGATCACCTGAGCAGAAGAGCTGATAAAATCTTGCTCTATCATGTTGTCAGAAAAGATACTGCAGAGTTATGGAGAGAGACCCTTAATGTTGCTTTAGAGTCCTATGTGAAGAAACATTTCCATTCAGGAACCTGTCGTGTTTATCGGAAATCCCTTAGAGGCAGCCCATTCTTTGTGATCTGCATTGAAGGCCATCAGTATAAGAAGTTTTGGAATGCTTTTTGGAAATCAGAGTGGATTCTTCCCGTAACTCCCCCTAATACTCAAGTCACAGGGAGTATTTCTGTACAGTTACACTATTTCAAAAAAGCTAACCTTCATTTTACGGCAACCAATACTATTGAAGTATCCATGTGTTTAATTAACCGTGCTCAGTTTGCTTTGGATTTTGAGAAATTAATTGAAGGTGAGGATAACAAACTTCAGACTGGTTTGCTTAAAAGCCTCCAAATCTTGTCAGATGAAGTATGGAGTGTATTTCGTAGACAGCTCCCAGTCACTCGTACTGCAATCTGCTGGAATAAACTGCTGACTTATTAAAGGAGAGGTGAAAGTGTCTGGAAGTGATGAACCATTAAGCTTGCTGAAGTGCCTTATGTGGATGAAATATCGGGCAAATAAAACAACAATCACTGAGTACATTCACATTGAATACCTTGATTTATTGCCTGATGGCTCATGGGAATGTGAAGCCCTTCAGCACAATGAATAGTATCCAGGTCAGTAGTGTCTAGGCCAGTCTATTTTCATTTTATTTCATTCTTTGCATAAAAAGCAAAATACTAGAACTGTTTGCAAGAGGAAAGGCTTTATTCCTTTAGTGTGGCAATAAAAATAAAAAAAGGTTGTATCTTTCTGCCACAGTGAAACAGAAGAAAGCCCCCCAGCTGCATATAAATATCTTTTAATACAATTCCTCTTTAAACAAATACTTTTTGGGGCTCTTATTTAAGGAATTTGAAATCTTTCTATATGAAGTAGCTTTTCCTTATTCTCAGTATTCTAAATACAGTCGGCCATGCTTGAATCACCAGTTATCGTGGGCAGTTTCTATCTTCTTCTGTTTAAGAAGCATTTGATTTGCTTTTTTGTACAGAAGCAGGCACTTTATATTTCCTGAGAATGTCAGTGGAGTACAACACATCTGCCAGGGAATGTGTTTAAAGTGTGGGGGGGGGGGGGGGAGTACACAAAACTATGGCCAGCACGTTGCTTGTGGTGGCATGAGTACTTCTAAGAGCATTGCAAGTAGTGGCATCGTGTACTTGTTGCATAATGCACAATTTCCCCGTGGGTGTTCCAAGATAGCCAGAGGCTGCATCCCCGACAGCCATTAATTGACTACAAGGGTGTGCCCAGAATGTGCAAGGACAAGTGGATGGCTTGCCACCATGGCCAAACAGTGGCAAGGAATAAAGAGTTGAACCTGAGAGACTCCAGCTGCCTCTGCACATCTGTGTAAGGGTCTGCCTGTGTAAGCCATTGCAGGATGGGATTTCTGGCTGCTGGACTTCTGTTGCCAAAGTCTTTGCAGGACCAGGCTGCCAGAGTCCTGGAAGGATCAGGGCTGGTCAAAAGGCACAGCTGGCTGTACTCATGCATGGCAGCTGGAGGTACAGCCATGTAAGGGTTGCATTGGCTTTCAACCCTTGCAATAGCAACACTGTCTTGCTGCCTGTAGCTGCTCTATTTGAGTTTTGCCTTGTTGCCTTGCAATGTTCAGACCTGGTCTGCCTCCAGCCCCTGACCCTTTGGACATCTGGAACTCTGCCTTGCTGTATTTAAACCTGGTCTGTTCCCTGGCTCCTGCCCTATGAACTCCTGGAACCCTGCCTTGTTGTGTTTAGACCTGGTTTGCTCCTTAACTCTTTGGCCTTTTGGAACTTACCTTGGCTGTGTTTGTACCTGGTCTGTTTCCTGACTTACCCTCTGCCTCTGGCCCATAAGACTTTCTGAAGTTCACAATTTATGGCCCTGACAGCCAGCCTTGGAATCCAGGCTGTCCATGCCTTGGACCCTGACAAACTGGCCGAAAGGAGAAGCCATTGCATCTTGGACCATCAGCATACTTATACTGGCTAAAAGTTATATTATACAGTGTAACTATTGGATCTCAACCCATATATGTATTTCAAAATGTGTATATGCTTAAAAGCACATCTGAAAAATGCACATACCTATGGCTTTGTTAACTGCTTTTGAGTTGCCCCATCTCAAAGCAATCCTGCAGAGAAACATCTCCAAAATCCTCTATCCCCTACTGGTCTGCTTAGGTCCTGTACATCAGGCCCATGACCTCCCTGATGGAATCCAACCATCTGGTGTGTGGCTTTCCCCTTTTTCTGCTGGCTTTCTATTTGTGGAGAAGGGAGAAAGGGAGGGTTGAATGGCGAAGGAGGAGGAAAGCGAGAGAAGAGAGGACCCAGGGAGGAGGCAGGTTTAGAAATAAGGAAGACACCACAGCTGAATACTGGGAGGAAAGAGTTGCAGCTGGCGCCAAGGCAGGCGGCTGGAGGCCGGCCCTGGGGAAGAGGCTGATATAAGGCAGAGGGAGATAGAGGAGGGAGGAGCAACGAGGAGGCAGTAAGGGACGCAGGGAGGAGAGTGGCGGCCTGCCTCAGAAGACACTGGACAAATTCCTTAGCTCTCCCACGAGGACGTGGAAGGTGAGAGCAGGGCCCTGCCACCCATCCTTACAGTCAGCCCGAGGAGTCAAGGGACAGGGCAAGTTGAGCCGTTCAACCCAGAGGCAGGGCGCAGTGTGGGAGCCGAAGGAAGGTCAGAACCCACGTGGTGGGAGTGGCGAAAGAGGGGTCGCCCAGGAGTGACTAGGGGCCCCAGCCCCGGACCTGAGGAGGAAGCGGGACAAGCGGGACTGGCATACCGTCCCCTCGCTCCAGTGGGACAGCCCGCAAGTAAAACCAGCCGGACAAGTTAGTATAGGGTGAGCTGTGCGGTCAACAGCGTCCCAAGCCCAGTGGAGTAACCGGGTGAGGGAAGAAGACTCCCATAAGCATGTGAGGTTTGCTGGAGACTGTTATAATAAAGTTGAAGTGTTTGTGCAACTGCATCTAGACTACGGTGTGCATCATTAAATAGAGACTCATAGCCATGCTATGGAACCGCCGCGGGTACTACCACCTATGGGACCCCCGCCCCGCACACACTATCTTCCGAGCATTATTGTCTTTTCTAATTATACATGCCTTTTCAGTGATGTGGCTAAAATATGCTAGCCTCAGTTTTGTCATTTGGCTTCCTGGGAGAGTTCAGGCTTGATCTGTCTAGGACCCATCTGTTTGGTTTTTTGACCATCAGGGTATCCTAGGCACTCTTCTCCAGCACCACACCAAACGAGTTGGTTTTCTTCTGTCTGCTTTTTTCACTGTTCAACCTCTCTCATCCATACATGTGGGAGGAATTAAGGGACTGGACAATTCTAACTTTTTGCTCAAAAGCATGTTTTTATTTTCTTATTTTTCATTGCTGCTGTTCACATTCCTAGAGGGAACCCCTCTCCCACACAATCCTCCTGCACCCCTCAGAACACCTGGAAGAACCTATTGGAGTACTTCAGTAAATTTAGAGAAGTATTGAGGGCGATTCCATGGTCAGAAGTACTAAAAGATAAAGGATTTCAGGACGGATGGGACTTTCCACAAAATGAGATACTGAAGGCACAATTTCAAACAGTTCCAGTGAGAAAGAAAAAACAGGAGAAGTCTCAAGAAACCAGGATGAATGACTAGGAACGTTCAATGGAGCTAAGTTGAAACGGAACATGTATATGAAATGGGAAAAGGGGGAAATCACGAAAAAGGAATTCAAAGAAATAGCAGGCATGTGCAGGGTAAAGTCAGAAAAGCTAAAGCGCAGAATGAACTCAGACTTGCTAGAGAGGTTAAAGACAACAAAAGGGCATTTGGATATGTCCGTAGCAAAAGGAAGAAGAAGGAAACGGTAGGGCCACTGCGTGGAGAAGATGACAAAATGCTAACAGAAGACAGAGAAAAGGCAGATTTACTCAACACCTTCTTTGCCTCAGTCTTCCTCAGAAAAGGCAAAGGTGCTCAACCTGAGGATAATGGAGCAGAGGACAGAATAGGGGAATTCAGCACAGAATAAGTAAAGAGATAGTAAGAAGAACCTTATTAAACATAATGAATTTAAGTCTCCGGGACCAGATGAACTACATCCAAGGATATTAAAGAAACTGGCAAAATGTAATATCGGAGCCATTGGCAATAATCTTGAATACTTCTGGAAAACAGGAGAAGTCCCAGTAGACTGGAGGAGGGCAAACGTTGTCCCCATCTTCAAAAGGGGAAAAGAGAGGATCCCAACATATCGTCCAGTTAGTCTGACATCAATACCAGGAAAGATTCTAGAGTAGATCATTAAACAGAGGGTCTGGTGAACATCTAGAGGGCAATTCCATAATCACAAAAACTCAACATGGGTTTCAGAAGAAACAAGTCATGCCAGACAAATCTAATCTTTTCTTTGATAAAATTACCAGTTTGGTAGATGAAGGGAATGCTGTGGATAGTATATCTTGATTTCAGTAAGGCCTTTGACAAGGTTTCCCATGACTTCTTGCAAACAAGCTTGTAAATGGTGGGCTAGACAAGGCAACTGTTACATGGATTTGTAACTGGTTGACCGGCCGAACCCAAAGGTGCTCAACAATGGCTCTTTTCCATCCTGGAGAGAAGTGACCAGTGGGGTCCACAGGGCTCCTGTCCTCGGGCCCAGTTATTCAACATCTTTATCAATGACCTGGATGACAGAATTGGAGGCATACTTATCAAATTTGCAGATGACACCAAATAAGAGAAATAGCTAATACCCCAGAAGACAGGACCAAGATTCAAAATGGCCTGAATAGACTAGAAAAGCTGGGCCACAGCTAACAAAATGAAATTCAACAGGAGAAATGTAAGGTATTGCACTTAGGGCGGAAAAATAAAATGCACAAATATAGATTGGGGACACCTGGCTGAATGAAACTACGTGTGAAATGGATCTAGGAGTCCAAGTAGACCACAAGTTGAACATGAGTGAACAGTGTGATGCGCAGCTAAAAAGGCCAATGCAATTTTAGGCTGCATCATAAAAGTATAGTGTCTAGATCAAGAGAAGTAAAAGTGCCACTGTATTCTGCTTTGGTCAGGCCCCACCTAGAATATTGTGTCCAGTTCTGGGCGCCACAATTCAGAAAGGACACAGAGAAACGGGAGCGTGTCCAAAGGAGGGCGACAAAAATGGTGAAGGGCTGGAAACCATTCCTATGAGGAACGACTTAGGGCGCTGGGGATGTTTAGCCTGGGGAAAAGAAGGTTAAGAGGTGATATGATAGCGCTATTCAAATATTGGAAAGGATGTCATATTGAGGAGGGAACAAGCTTGTTTTCTGCTGCTCCAGAGAACAGAACCGGAACAATGGATGCAAGCTACAGGAAAAGATTCCATCTCAACTTAGGAGGACACTCCTGACAGTAAGGGCTGTTCGACAATGGAATGCACTCCCTCGGAGGGTGATAGAGTCTCCTTCCTTGGAGGTCTTTAAACAGAGGCTGGATGGCCATCTGTCAGGATGCTTTGATTGGATTTCCTGCATGGCAGGGGGTTGGACTGGATGGCCCTAGTGGTCTCTTCCAACCTATGATTCTATGATTCACTCAGAAACCAGCGAACAACCCTCTTACAGAACATTCACTGCCAGGGACCCTTGCCGGAGGAATCTGTCCTATCATGACTTTAGATGCCTCAAGAAGGCGCTAAAGACGGAGCTCTTCCAGCGGGCCACCCATCTGATATTTTATATGATATCTAAATACTCCACTTCGGATCTGATTGTATGAAGTTAGTGTTAATGTTAGTGATGATCCGTTATTTTAGTGAATTAATAGTAATGTCATTGTTTTAATGATTGTATTTTATATGGAATTGTTTTATGGCGTAATCCCACCTCAATCCGCAGTGAGAGGTGGAAATATAAATTAGTATTATTATTATTATTATTATTATTATTATTATTATTATTATTTCTTGACTGTGTTCTGATTAAGGTATGGGAAATCTTTATTTCCATTTCTTCATTGTTTAGGTTAAATTTACATAGATCCTCTGTGGTCATTATTTTTGTTTTCTTTATATTCAGCAGTATGCTTGCTTTTGCACTTTCTCTTTGACCTTGCTCAGTAATTGCTCCAAGTGTTCCACTAGTTGTGCCATGTTTACCACCAGTTGTATGGTGTCAACTGCATGTCTTATATGGGCACTTTACAGACGGGCCCGTAACAGATGTCCAGCAACCCTAGCACGTACCTGCCGTGCAATAATGGCGGTGCCCTGTATACATGGGTGCTGCCATTATGACATCACAACCATGGTGCAGCCAAACAGCATGGCACAGGTGTGACATGCTTGCGCCGCTGCAGGGCACTTGTGGCGCCCTTTCAACGGCACCAGAAGGAGCTCCAAAATGTAGCTCCTTCCTGGGGAGCACCTCGTTCCCGCAGCCATCAAACGGCTGCGGGAATGAAGCCGTGGGGAAAGGGGCCAAACGGCCCCTTTCTCTCCTGGCAGCCGCTCCCTGGGGTGTCCTGGAGCATGAAGCCCCAAGGACACCCCTTTCCAGGCCGGGGAAAGCAGCATTTTGCCACTTCCCTGAGGCCTGGAAAAGCATCAGATGAGGGCCTCGGGGGCTGCCACTGTGGCTGCTCAGGCTCCAATCTGATGGGGATTGCAGCACCTGCAGGCCGCCCCAAAGGTGTGGTCTGTATCCCGCCATTGTTGGTATTACTTCCTCCTATCTTTACAGTCTATGGCTTAGTCAAATGGATACATTAAAAAAGAGGACATTTTCATACTGGGTCCTATGTGCTTCCATCCTGAAAATGGTTAAAGTGCTGGCATCCTGTAAAAGCAAGCAAATTTGCCAATGCTTATCACACCCAGAGCACAACAAGGGGTTAAAAGCACATTATTTAGGCAAGTGGGTTGAAAGCGAATTTGGGTTTCAGACAGATGAGGACAAATCCCAGTTGCTAGCTTGGAAATAACTTTTTTGCGCATGCTCCAAACTGTCATTTCCACAAGTGCATAAGCACACATACTTCAGAGAGGGAAGGGAAACTGGAGAGGAAAATCTTCTTTGCCTCAGAAACTGTTTCAGAGGAAGGAAGGCTGAGGTTTCCCTGTCCAAACTCCCATAAAAGCACAAACACACACACACACCAGAGAGAGAAAGAGGGTGGGGCTGGTCCATAAATCTGCCTAGTTTCAGTGAGGGCTGAAACTCCCAGATGTCCTCCTTTTCCAGGAAATGTCCTCCATTTCTCCCTCCTGTACAGGAGGAATCCCAAAACATCCTCTCTTGCTCTCCCACCAGCTGTTCTCTGCTGCAGGAGGAGACCAGCTGCATGAGGGAAAAGAGGTGTGTATCTCTTTAAGAACAAGGCTGCCTCCCTCTATTTGGCACAGCAAGGAATCATGGGAAATCTGGGAACAGGGAGAATAGGGACATGTTTTTCAGACTGCTGCAATTATGTGAAGAAAGTGAATTCGTGAATGAACTGGAAATGAGAACACGGTATTTTTGCGAAAATGCTTATTCCCTGATTCATCTCTTTCTGTCTGGATTCTGACCTGTTTGTGTGCTGCGTCGTCTGAAAAGCAATTGCGAAATTGTCCCTAATGCCCTGGATGACTCTACATTATGACCAGTCCAATAACCTTCCAATTTTCCCCATGTGAAAAAGTCCAGAGAAAAATCCTGTCCCCAAAACCCATATGGATATGGGATGGAATGAGAATGCTGGTAAAGGACTGAGAAACTGAATGAGAACATTGCCCCTGCGTTACATACGATGATTTACCTGTGTTGTCTGGATTTAGCATTAACGTGTTCTGTCTCTAGAACTGTATGCTTTCCTAGCTAATACTCACATGTGCCAAACAATAACCTTAACATCGTGAATTTTAAAAATTAGGGCAGTTCTGGATGATCTTGACTTGCTACAAGGATGTCAGATAAATTGGTTAGGAGCTGGTGTCTCATATTTTTCTTGCAGAAGAAAAACAAACAAACATGCATACACATCCAAATACAACAGTACTTAGTATTTATTTTGGATACACTAAGATAATATGCAAAGAACACACCTCTTCCTGTATACAGTATATGTAAAACTTGGAGCTGCTCAGATTATGGAGGTATGATGGATGAAGCATATCCCACTTTCTAGTCCTACTGGAACTGAAGGGCAGAAGCAGAACACCAGGTAGGGCTCTTCCATGGAAATTTTGAAGATTGGTTGCAGGGGAAATTGTTGGGTCAGGGCTAGGATCTCAGTTACATGATTGTATCATCGCATCCATGTGACTGAGATCAACTCTCCCTCTAGAAGCTGGAAGGCTTTTCACAGAGCTTACTTTATTCTTTGCAGTATTTCTTTCTAGTGTTATTTTACTGGCTGATTTTATTCCCTTGTTTATTGTCTCTTATGAAGCAGAAGTTGTTACTTAGTTTTTATTGCATTGTTATTGTATATCAGGATGGGTGCCTAGCAGACAGAAGATGCAATTTATGTCCCTATTAAATAAATGGAGTAGCATGGGCCAGCTTGAGTCTTGGTAGCTGCCCTAGCTGCTTCTTCTGAAAAAAGTAGGATAGAAATAAAGTGAATGAATGAGTTAGTAGCTGTTTAGCAGAGATGGCTATTTCTTCTACATGACATTAGCTCTTGATTGTAGAAAACTCCCGTACACAGGAAATCACCAAGCCTTTAACCCACTTTCAGCTAGAACAAAATGAACAGAACCCATTCTTTTAAAAAAATAAATCAGGTAACTTTGTACTGTATAGTTGTCTGAGATGAACCTTTCATTTTCCTTCCATATTAAAAATACCAATTTATGTAATTAATCTTGTTACCTTAAAGTTTCTAGGATGGCTAACACAATACTAAGAACAATAAAAATGTGATGAAGTTAGAACACAATAAACATAATAAAATACAAGGTTAGACACAATGCAGACTAAGAAAATCAATTAAAAAGCAGCAGTCCCATCAACCAATATAAAATCCAATTTGTACTAAGGGCTGGAAAAGACTGGCCCAAAGGGATGGCATGATGCTGAGTGCCAGAAAGGGGCTGTGGCGACCACATACCACGGCCCTGATCTGGTTTTTTTTTTCCAGTGGAAAAAGAAGTGGCAAAATGTCACTTTTTTGCACCAGAAAAAGGGTGCCCTTTCCACTGCCACTGCCACTTTTTGGGATTTTTGCAGCGTGTGGCATCTAAACACTGTGCCACTGGAGTACTGAAAAGCTGCTGCTGTGTAAACAGCCGGTGGCTTCCTGCCAGTTTGGAGGGCGTGAGTTGTGCATACGCCATGCTCCCAAGCCACCAGGAAGCCAGCATATTTTGCTGGTCTGTTCCAGCCTTTAAAATGCTAACATTAGCCATTCTTAAAAGTCCAGGAAAGCAGAAATGTTTTCGTCATGTCAGACAGGCTTTCTAAAAGACAGAATTGCAAAGGCAAGTCTGTATTGCTGCAAATGGTTTCTTCCCAGTCTACATTCACAGAGCACTTCAGATGGCAGGAGCACAGAAGAAAGGCCTCTGCTGACAATTTCAGACTTGGTGAGGTAAAAGAAAAGTCAAAGGAAGTCTAAACAATAATACTGAACTTTGAGGTTTAAGGCCAGCAACAGGTAAGAATATTCATAAATGTTGATGCTGCAGCTCTAGTTTTCACTGAAGCGATAGAAGCTGGGTGGTTTTATTTAAGAGGTGAGAATCATATAACCCGCCAGATGATGTTGGACTCCAAATTCCAACATTCTTCTCTATAGGCTATGCTGACTAAGGTTGCTAGGACATACAGTCCCACATCATATGAAGGGCAGCATGACTCCCACCCTGAATTAAAGCAAGTATGTGGGCATGCACATGAGTGAGCATTATGCCATGCAAGAAGAAAAGAAATTCCCATATAGAGAATGTCTATATAGACCTGTTGGCATAAACGTCAGAAATACACTTGTCCCTGCACATTTGCTGGGGTTAGAGGCACAGGACTCTTGTGAATGTGGGGAAAATGCAAATAACACAAGCACTTTTTTATTACTTGAGATAACACCTCCCTAGGAATCTCTAGGCCCTCCAGTGCAACTCTGTAGTCAACATCTGCCTGACATTGGCCATAGAATTGCACTGGAGAAGCTACGAATGCCTAGTGGAGTGTTCTCTCTAGGAATCTCTAGATCCTTCAGTGTGACTTTTGATTAAAGTTGACCACAGAGTTGCACTGGAGGTCCTAGATATTCCTAGAGAGAACATACAGTATTAATAAAATCTGTGAATCAAATCCACAGAAGTCAAAGCCACAAATGTGGAGGGATGAACATAATGCTCCTGTCTTAGCAGTTTCTCCCTGACATGCTAGTTTTCCATGCAAGGAGATGTACTTTTGGTTTATAGAAGCACAAGCTCTATGGTATAGTCCAGACTCAGGTTCACCCCACCCTGATAAGAGCTAGACCATTGTCAAAGTATAAAAACACATGTCTTACATATTTTCATAAAGAGCAGAGGAACAATTGTAGGATCCATTAACATTCAACTGAATATTGTCCAGTTAGACAAAGAATAGCGATACCCATAGGGGAACTGTAATGTGAACATTATCTTAGACAATAGAATTATTTATTCATTAAGATTCCTTTTCTCCTTTCCCCACTGGTACTTCTGCTACTTTTGCTGAAGTGTTTGCCTTAGAGACTGTGTGCATGGGGAAGCCACTAAGTGCACAAAGCAGGCCACTAATCACAAAGATATTATAATGAGTTTTTCATGGTCCATTGTCATTTAGTTATCTTCATGGAATTACAACCTTTTATTTGCAAATGGTTCCCATTAGCACAGACATTTAAAAGACATATGTATATATTTTGCAACAAGAAATTTCAAAAGTGGAGACACTGCTTGTACAATAGACATTATTTTTGTTTCTGCAGAAGACTGGGATTTGGAGTCAAATCCCATCATCAAGCATGAGACGCCACATCAAACTAAAATATAATATTTACATAGGATATTACTGAGGAGCCAGTGTGGTGCAGTGGTTTGAGTGTTGGACTAGAACTCTGGATTCATGTTTCCACTTTGGGGGGTTACCCGCTGGGTGACTTTGGCAAGTCACACTCTCTCAGCTTCAGAGGAAAGCAATAGCAACCCCTCCCTAAAAAATTTTGATGAATAAACCCTACTGTAGGGTCATCATTGTCACTCTGAGTAAGAACAATTTGAAGGCACAAAACCACAGTAAAAGAGGAACTCAAGAGGACATGGGAAGAACCCTTCTTTATTAGACATTCATGTAGTCCTATATTCTGTTCCCAGCAATGGCCAATCGAACACAATCAGGACTTGATGGCTACAACACCACATTGTTATTCCCGGCATCACTGGATATTCAGGATTTTGTTGTGCTTGAACACTGAGCTTCTATTTAGCTAGCATAACTAATAGATATTCATTGCCCTGTCTTTTCCGACTGTCTCTAACCACACTTTATAGACATCCAAGCCCAGAAGATTCATTAAGCCAACAGGAGGCCAATACTCAATTTGTCACAGAACTGTAATGTTCTGTTCCCTCTGGTCCTTCATGTGTATTCTTAGTGTGGTGCCTGCATATAAAAGGATGTTATGCTGATGTGAAGTAGACACAAAACTTTGAAGCTGGAGGAGTTCATTATCTTCTTCTCCATAGTGTGCTGCTGTATACAGTAGATATCTTCCATAAAATATAGATGCTCTCTTCAGCATAATGATCAAAATGGACATGTTCCTTCCAGTATAATTTGTGTCTGTGTGCCTACTCATGAAATTATTGTCTGTGAATGCTACAGAGGACATGTCAGATACAGATTATTCTCATACCTTAAGGACTACCTTCTCTAGGATATAACTCATTGTATGTTCTGTATTATTTTTTGAGTTTCTGCACTGCATGCCTCTGCTGATTGAAATTCAGGATGTAGTTATTACAACATTTTTCAATAATAGCGCCACAGCTGGCGATACTCCTTGCAATTGTAGTTCGGCAAGTTATTATGTGTTACCGCACACAACTGAGTCTTGATTATGCAGAACACAAACAGAAAGTAGCTGAGCAACTTCAGCGGAAACCCCACCACCTCCTCTCGACGTACATGATCCTGAGCAGCAAAGCTACTTCTCCCTTAGTTCAATGGTCCACCTAGAGACCGATGTTGAACCTGCAATATAAGACAGGAGAAGGGGAGGTTGTGTGAGGGCACAGATTACCACTTGAAGAACCACAATTACAAGTATGTAACCTCCTTTTTTGTTATCTTTGTGCCTCACATAACTGGGTGAATAACACCTTTATCCATTGAAAATGGGACAGGTTAAGTGAAGATCAAAGATAGTACTGACCTTCCAAAAGAAGTAGGCAGTGTCATAACTTGCTCCCTAGATAAGTGATCCCCAGACTCTGGCCTTCCAGGTGTTTTGAATTTCAGCTCCCAGAATTCTTGTGCTGAGGATGACTCACGACTACATGGATATATATGTGTTGTAAATCTATCAGTACAAATCAAGCTTTCATTATCAGATTGATTGGAAAGCAAGCATTCAAAATTTCTTTAGGGCAATGTATTGATTGATCTCTCTGAGACTGAGGACAGTACATAACTAAGCATCCAATTTTAGGATTATAAAATAATAGGGCAAGTATTCTATGAATCTTCCCTGTGGAATTTGCTCAACAGCATCCTTTCATAGTAGCATCTTGATGTCTTCTTCTAGAAGAGCTTTTTAAGGAGGTGGTGTCCTGAATATATGTATTGATGGGAACTGAGTAAATTCAAGTATACTGAAACAAGACAGTTGTTAAGTACCCAAGTGTTACTGCAGGTGTTTTTTCAAGCATCCAAATCACTACATAAACATGGTGGGGCAACAAGTGGAAGACTAAGTTGCAGAGATATGGACAGAATTTCCTTGCAGTAATACCAGCCTTACAAAAGTGATCCACTGCATCATCCTTCTTGGACGTAGCTCTTTGGACATTCTTCAGTCCTTAACCCCATGTCTTCTAATAGCCTTACAGAACTCAAGCAAACATAGTATGATAGCCAACATCATCTTGACCATGTAGCTGGTCTTGTGCCAGGCCACACTGATCTGCTATGCTGCCTTCCACCCTATGAGTCTCTTACTGGGACTACAGAACCACATTTCTATGATCTTCCAGCAGGAATTGTATGAAAGACAGGATTTTCTCCAAAACAAACTGCTGATATCCTCCCATACAGGTTTGATGATTCTACACCAATGGCCATGGCTGCTGAGAAGCAGACATGTAACCCCTGTAGGTCCAGACAGTGGCCCTCCCTTTTTGAAGGAATAAAGTGTTGTTTTCTGCTATCTTTTCATTTGGAAGCAACAACTACTGTATTGAACTGAATGTGTAAAGAAGAAAGTAGCACCCTCCTGCTGTGCTTTGTACAAACCTTCTAACCTTCTTGAAGTTAGTGGCATTGATTATGGCTTTCTCCAGGACAGTTTTAAAAAAAAGAAGGAGAAGGAGAAGGAGAAGAAGAAGAAGAGTGACAGGTGCTTCATTCTATAGATCTATTATTTCTAGGCATTAACAAACATACTCCCATAAATCTGTCCAACCCTCTTTCAAAAGGCTGTGGCCATCACTGCATCCCATGTGATAGATAATTGCACAGTTGAACAATGCACTGTGTGAACATATCCACTTTAATATCTGTATTATTAACTTTACCATATGATGTTTTCTATATATGTATCAACTACTTATATCTCAAGTAAGCAATGTAGTAAACAACAATAATAAAATACAGTGTAAAACGATTAGCAAGATATAAATTCAAATGGACAGATATATTAATAGGTCCAACACACAGGGTCATATTCTATAATCTAAATATATGTGAATTAAAATGTTTGTTCCACATCAGTGACAGTCAAATTGTATAAAAAGATTTTTACATTCCCAGTAGCATTTTCAATTTCACTTTCACCTCACATTTGAGCAAAAGACCTGATACCATTCCACAAAGACATTTTAAAACAGAGGGGCAAAACAGGTGACCCCAATAGAGTGGCATCCCACCATCCCTTTTAGTGCTGGATCAGGGCTGTGGCAACTGCACGATGAAGCCCCGAACTGGAGCGTTGCTGGCTCTAAAATGGCAAAATGCCACTCCTTTTAGAACCAGCAAAAAGCCGCCCTTGCCACGGCACTTTTCAGTGCTCCTTTCAGTGTGCAGAGCATAAACAACGTGACAAAGGAGCGCTGTGATGCTGCCCACTGTGCAGGCAGTGTGACACTGCTGTGGGGGCCTGTGTCATTGAAATGCCATGCCCCCACGCCGGCACTTCAAGCCCGTCTGTACAGCCCCAGAGTTGGATGTGGATTGCCAGACGACTTAGAGGTGGTTGTTGAGAAACACAATTCTGAATTCTTTTAAGCACAAGAAACCTAGTCATGGGCATCTTTGCATCGCTGGTCACAGTGCAATATTATAACACTGAATTTTCACTTGTAGATATTGTTTTATTCTGCACATTCAAAACCATAACTTAACCTGGGACACAGAACAGAGGATTGCCTTTTTCAACCAGCCAAAATGCAGTCAAGATACACAAATCAGATTTAAGGAGCTTACAGCTTAGAAAGCTGTTGGGGCTGAGGCATAATTTTAAGGTGAGAAGAAAAACAGGATTCAGATAACGTACAATACATTTGCAGTGCCAAAAATGACTTGCAGCTTCTGCCATTCTGGTCCATGCTTGTAACAGAGCATTGCCTGTGGAAACTGTACTCTCATTGATGAGGAAAGAGAAAATCTTCTTGAGCAAAGGCACTCATATGCTTCCAATGTGCTGAAAAAGAAAACTGTCTGCAAGCAAATACCAATTATATCAATGTTTTACTGGAAACTAACTGCCTGAACTAAAATTGAAGCAAATTAACTTTTTGTTTTTGTTTGTTATTTATTTGTTTTAGAAAGGATCCTATTGTATCTCTGTACTGGACTAATGTCATGTCCAGCCTGGAGGATGGCTTGGAGGACTCAGGGGATGAGCTAGAGCCTCTGAGACCTGAACCTATAATGGAGGAGCCAGAGCCCCTGGGGCTTGAACCTGTAATGGAGGAGCCAGAGCCTGGCCCTAGTTCTGCTGGAGCAGAGTCTGTGGCCCCTCCAGAGGTTCAGCAGTCAAGTTTGCCTGGTGCCGAGGCTGTGGACATGGAGGAAGATCTGGGCAGTGTGCCTACCTTCAAGGAGCGTCGAGCAGAAAGAGAGGGCCTTCGAAGATCTCGGAGGCTTTATCAGAAGCGTGTTTGTAATCAGGCACAGCTGAAGGCCGGCTCCTTGCCTTCTTAAGCACCTGGAGCATGTGTGGTTCTTTGCCAGTGGATATCTGACTCTTTTAGAGGAAAGACTCTGTCTCTGGCTCCTTTGGCTTCTTGTCTTGACTACCCAGAAACCTTGACCTTGGACTGCTTTATTGACCTGCCTATCTGTTACTCTGAACCTCGGACCGTCGGACAATTCTCTTGGTAATACCTTTTGGTAGAACTACTGTGAATCTCCAGGACTGTGTAGCTTACACTGACTTTGCTGTACTGGGAGGGGGATTGTTTGTTTGAGAACTAGCTGCCTTATCAGCCCTTTGGCTGCTTTCCCGGACAACTAATCAAAATTAGCAGAGCTTTCAACAGCCAACAAACACTAGCCAGTTGTATTGTCTCAGGAGCTAGATATGCATATGACTAAAGCATTTCTGGCTTCCCACAGTGTTTTCTAGTTTAGTTATTCTCAACCAGTGGTGCAAGTAATAAAATAACAACAACAACAACAACAATTTCTTACCTGTCTCTCCCCATGGATTGGGGTGCGGAACAACAACAGACCAACAAATATGCATCAGTTTAAAAGAACAAACAAGACACATATATATTAAAACAATCTATGGCCTGTTACAGACTGCCAAAATAAAGCTGCTTCGGGTCTCTTTGGAGGTATGCTATTTAAATGATGCATGGGTCCTAAGAGTCCGGAGGTCGCGCCAAAGCCACACTCCATTCCTAAGCACTGGAGTGCAGCTTCTGGATTCTTAGGATGCATGCATCATTTAAACAGCATACTTCCAAAGAGACCTGAAGCAGCTTTATTTTGGCAGTCTGTAACAGGCCTATGTTTCAAATTAATCGTTTAAAATTTACAGTTTTAAAAAACCATCTGGATCAGGGGTAGGCAACCTGCGGCCCACAGGCCGGATGCGGCCTGGCGAGGCCTTGGGACCGGCCCCAGCCCGGTCCTGCCGCTGATTGCTGCCGGGGCCTTTGGCGTTTCGCGCGAGGGGCATAGTGGGGCAATTGTCTATAGAAGCCTCAGAAACATGCATTTATCTTAACATTTTTTTAAAAAATCAGCAAATTTTTTCACGTGTCCTCCATTTTTTTATTTTAAAAGTGCCCTCCATTTGAAAATTTTGTCCTACATTTGTCCCGGTTTATTTATTTATTTATTTATTTTAAAAAATTTTAATTATTTATTTTTTTGGCTTTCACCCCCCAGTTGTCTGAGGGACAGCAATCCAGCCCCCCGGCTCAAAAGGGTTGCCTACCCCTGATCTGTATAGACCAGGTACAATGAAAAACAAAAGCAGTTTAGGTGAGGCACAAGGTTTTCACAAAAATACAGAAATAACTAATATAAATATAACTAAAAATACAGAAATATTATTTTTGCTCACTTTAGTCATAGTCATACATTTTTGCTGATATTTTTTTTAAAAAAATATTATCCTTTTGTTTTACAGTTGCCGTAACAATCCAGTTTGAGCATTGGGCTATGACTCTGGAGACCAGAGTTTGAATCCCGGCTTGGCCATGGAAACCTACCAGTGACCTTGGACAAGTCATACTTTCTCAGCCTCAGAGGATTACATTGGCAAACCCCCTCTCAAAAACTTGCCAAGAAAACTCCATGATAGATTCACCTTAGGGTTGCCATAAACTGGAGACAACTTGAAGGTACACAACTAAGCACAGAATCTAGGATGAAGGAGCAGATCCATCACAACATAAATGCAATAAACCTGCAACACCTGTCTTTTGCTTATTATCAAATTTCCTATCCCTGCAGTTCAATAAATATTGACTGTAGACTTTTCTCAGAGACAATAAACACTTTGCTCACCATCTTCTATTGTAAAAGCAGACATCCCCCACCCACCCCCCAGCACTGTGCTTTGTGAAAACTTCAAACCATTATCTCAGCAATGAAATGGATGTCTAATTTCAAACCACACAAACAGAATTGTATGCATGAGAAAGGTATTAAACAGAAATGATTAAAATGACAAGGGAATAATTTGCTGAAGATAATCAACCACACGAGATACACCACACCATTTTAAAATGTGCCTAAAATGTCACTGCAACCTAATGCTTCTCTTTTTCTTTTCTACGCCTAAAGCAATCTTCCTTGTCCTCATTTCTCTTTATTTTATTTAACATCTGTAAAACAGATCTTTCACTAATTAAAGACATCTGAACTGTTTGTTTGGTTAATCTGTCCACTAAAATTTAGAGACACTTTCTTTCTGTACACATAAATGTCAAAATAATATCTGTAAACTAAATAAGCTAGATGATTCATAAATGGACTTTTAAAAATCTATACATTTCAAGATAAAAATTAAACATAAGTCATAATTCAGCAAGAGTGTGACATATTTCAGCCCAGGTGAATGCGACGGTCAAGAGCATGTGTTATCAGCTTCGGCTTATTTGCCAGCTGCGTCCATACCTGGCCCAGAGGGACCTAGAAACTGTTGTACATGCTCTGGTAACCTCGAGACTGGATTTCTGCAATCTACTCTACATGGGGCAACCCTTATACCAAACTCGGAAGCTTCAAATGGTACAGAACATGGCAGCCAGGCTGGTCACTGGCGTTTCCAGGGCCAGCCATATAACACCTGTGCTGAAAGATCTCCATTGGCTGCCCATCCGCTTCCAGGCTCAATATAAGGCGTTGGTAATTACCTATAAAGCCCTAAATGGCTTGGGCCCAGGATTCCTGAAGGACCGTCTCTCTCCGTACATTCCGCCTCGCATCCTCAGAACGTCTGGGCAGCATTTACTGAAGGTACCTGGGGCTAGATTATCCTCCACCACACAGAGGACATTTTCCACGGCTGCCCCAGCTCTTTGGAATACGCTGCCCACTGAGCTCCGCTCGACTACCACCCTGGCCCAATTCAGGAAGGACCTGAAAACCTTCCTGTTCCAACAGGCATTCCCCGAATAAAATCCTGTGGGCCTCCCTCCTCTTCCGTGGCCAAGAGGTTGGGCTATGGGGCTTTTTTTTTGCCTGTTATTTTTATTGTTTGAATGGAGGGCTGATGTATTTGTATTTTAATGTTTTATGTATTGTTGTTTTTAAACTTGTTGTAAGCCGCCCTGATCGCAGGAAGGAGCGGGATAGAAATAAAAACTTTATTATTTATTTACTAGTTTTACTTAACTAGTGGAGAGCAAACCTTATTTGTAAGAATCTGCTGTATCTGAAACAGAGATTATACCAGACAGTTCAGCCCCTTCATCAGTGGGTCAATTCAAGAGACTTAATGCACCCAAATATAATTATAAACACCTCACAGCAATGAGGTGTATTCAGTATTCAGTCTAAAGGAGGCTGTGAGGAAAACTAGATGCCTCAAATGGCTCACTAAAAAAATCTTACCAGTGGGAGTTATTTGGTTTTCAAAATGCATTAATTAATTTTACAGTAATGTTTCCATGCATTTGAAGCCTACAGTACCATCCTCAGTTTACACAGTGGCAGATTTCACTAAGTAGTACTAAAGATAACAGATGATACTGTCTGAAGTACGATCAAAAATATTTGACTATTTCAACTTTGCAGGTATGTGGTTTTTCTGTGTGAAAACCATATTTTTATTTACCCCCCCCCCAAAAAAAAACCCACATTCTCATGCAAAACCCCAGGTTACAGAAACACACAGAAGGGAGGGGGGTGGCTGTTCACTGCACAAAACCTACCAATTTTGCATAAAACTGAGAATGGTGTGCATAATGTGTCAGAATCTGACATCTGTGGAACTCTGTCTGAAGGTGAATTAACTAAGGGTTGGTCAGTCTAACCTAGTGGTGCCCAAACTTATTCCAGCTACTTCCCCCTTTTGTCTTGGGCAATAAACCTAGCGGGTGAGTGTGAGCACGCACGCATACACATCATGCATATTTCTTGATATTAGGTCTACTGTTCTACTGCAGATTAAAAAGAACCAATCTCAGCTACTTTGCAGCTGATCACCCTAGAAGGACAACTAAGCAGCTGGTTGAACAGTAACCAAGAAGCCTCTCACTCAAGGCCAGTGTAGGCAAGACGCCTCTTGGTTGATGCTCAGCCAGCTGCTCAGTTGCTACTCCTTAAGTGATCGGTGCAAAGGGAGAAGCTTCTTTCTGACAAAGAAGGATTCTCAATACTTCTTCATTGGGGCAGAGAGGGCAGCCTGTGTGCATGCCAGTCTGAGCCATAGAAGCAATGTCCTGCACCCAAGCCTTGCAAGAGTTTCCCAATCGCCACTGTCACCACCAGTGAAAGATAAAGCTAAGGGAGTGCATTCATATGGGCTGACAAAGAGCGAGAGACATTGCCACAGGAAATGATTGTTGAGGCTCTTGTGGTTTTAAGGGACCCTGAAAAGAAGTTTCATGCAACCGTCATCCTCACCATGGTCCTAAGGGTTGCTGCATCCCTTTGTCTTTTTCTCACTCACCCAGTAGCCACACAGGCTACCGCGCTGCCCTCTCAGTGGTGGTGGTTTGGCGAGCAGCCACGCCAGACTTTGAAGGCCTTTCCAGATGGGAGGGGGAAGTTTGCCTTCAGAGTCCTGCATGGCTGCAGTTGTGCTGAAACTTGAAGGTAAGAGTCCCCCCCCCACACACACACCAGGTGACACCAACCCCAGCGATGCTACTGGTGATGTGCCTGCATTACAGCTACGTTGCTGGGATACCACTGGAATAGGGGAGGTTTTGACCTGGTTTAACTCAGCTCCTCCCTTTCTTCTTTTCTGTTCCGATCTCTTCTGCCAGATTTTAGCTAGCAGAGCCATTTCAGAAGCAGATTGCTCTGTCAGCAGATAATAATAATAATAATAATAATAATAATAATAATATATTTATTTGTATCCCACCTCTTCCATTTTGGGAATCGAGGTGGGGAACAAGGTTTATACAGTACAAAGATAATAAAACATCAAAATCTCCCAAACCTTCAACCCCAGAACCTCCCTCCCTAAAGCTCGATGGCCTCCCCAATGCCATCGAGCTTATCCTTAAGAAACAGAGCCCTCCCTCCAGTCCATCTGCCTTGGTCCAGGCCTCAGAGGGAAAGATGAACTCCAGGACCTGATCCCCTTCCCCACAACCATTCCCTTCTCCCTTTGTGTCGTGTCTTTTTAGATTGTAAGCCTGAAGGCAGGGAACCATCTAATTAAAAGATTGTATGTACAGTGTACAGTGCTGTGTAAATTTACAGCACTATATAAATAAAGCTTAAATAATAATAATAATAATAATAATAATAATAATAATAAAGCTATAATAATAAAATTGTACATAAATACATAGCAATAGCATCAAGAAAAATTGGCAATTAACAAATGATGAATAACGAGGGAACGTTAAAAAATGGGAGGATTCCTTCAGTTCTAGCCATAATCAATTGGGGAAGAGGATCATTTTTATCACCTTTTTGAAGGCCTCAAGAGAGGGTAACGGGTGAATCTCTTCCGGCAGTTCATTCCAGATTTTAGGAGCGACAACAGAGAAAGTCCTCTCAGAAGTCATCACCAATCTGGTCTTCCTTGATTGTAGAATATTCTTCCCAGAGGAACAGAGTGTGCAGGAAGGATTAAGACCGCCTCTTCCCATACAATCCTCCCCGCGCTCTCCAGTCCTCTGAGAGGAACTTGTTGCAGCCTCAAAAATCGAGGCTTGTGGTGACTTCCCAGAGGGCTTTTTCTGCTGTCACCCCCAGGCTCTGGAACGACCTGCCGGACGAGATCCATCAATTAACATCTTTGGACAGCTTCAAAAAGGCTGTCAAGACGGATCTCTTCAGGCAGGCCTTCCCAGACTGAAATATCCCGGCCTCAGGATCTCCCCCCTCCTCAGTAATGTCTCCAAAGCCCCCTTTTCTTTTCTTTAGAACTGAAGTTGCAGTGGTTTTGTGGTTGGATTATTTTGTTTAATTTATTGTTAATTTAACTAGTTATCGTGGTTTTAATTAGATATATGTAGTTTAATAACTTTTTAGGGGGGGGAGGGAATATATTGTTTTTATGCTGTATGTTATTTTAATGTTGTAAACAGCCCAGATTGTTCGCCGCCGGGTGGTATATAAATAAAAATTTTATTATTATTATTATATATATGGTGGAGGCGTTCGTTTCAAGTAAGCCCAAGCCATATAGGGCTTTATAGGTAATAACCAACACCTTGTACTGTGCCCAGAAGCTGATAGGCAGCCAGTACAATGTGTTTAAGATAGGTGTTATTCAGTTGAACCTAGAATGTCCAGAGACCAGTCTGGCTTCCATGTTTTGTACCAATTGAAGCTTCCGGACGTGGCACAAGGATTGCCCCATGTAGAGTACATGACAGAAATCAAGACAAGGTTACCAGTGCATGTACAACCATTTCTAGTTCCTGCTGCTCCAAGTAGGCCTGCAGCTGGCGTATCAGCCGAAGGTGATAATAGGCACTCCTGGTCATCGCGTCAATCTGAGATGACAGTTTAAGCAACGAGTCCAGGAGCACCCCCAGGCTGCGGACGCAATCCTTCAGGGCAAGTGTGACCCTGTCCAGGACTGGCAGACTTATCTCCATACCCAGATTGGGATTACCTATCACAAGTACCTCCGTTTTGTTTGGATTCAGTTTAAGTCTATTTTCCCTCATCCAATCCATTACTTCTCTAGGATCCAGCACCTCAAATAGCCTGAAGTCATTTATGTCTTGGTACAAGAGAAGAAAATGTGGATCACTTACCAGCTTCCCATGAATAATTTAATCAGCACTAGTGGGACAGATCTAGAAGGTGAAATTCCTGTTCTTCACCCCAACCACTGGCTTATGGAGCCCTTCTTGCTCATTTCGTTCCCCCTTGGAATTTATTTCATACATTAAACCACTGGTAGAGGTAGTTGGGAGTTTTGGAGTCCAATGACACCCAACTCTGCTTCTTCCACATAAATATAAGGAAGTAGTTATGGTTCACTTCTAAACCAGTGTTTCTCAACAGTAATGGAGCAGGACAAACAAACTGAAGTACAAGGCAGAGGCACTTCTGATTCGTTGAAAGGCAGATTAGGAAATAGGAATTCAGCCTGTGCTCAATGGGCTTACTCTCCTTCTAAAATACCCCTACATTCGGCCCTAAATGCCCTTGGTTCTGTCATGACCAGACATATGTTGTCCTCATAGTTAAATGTGTATACTAGTTTGATATTCCTAGAAATGTCTAATCTGGTTATGGTGATACCTACCTTAGTTACATCCTGTTTAAATTGGAGTAACAGGTTGAAAAGTGCTCAAAAACCAGGGTTGGATCAGAGTTGGCGCCAGACTGTTGACCAAGGCTGGTTATAAGGAGCATAAAACTCCCGTGTTAGA
Source organism: Sceloporus undulatus (assembly GCF_019175285.1). NCBI lineage: Eukaryota > Metazoa > Chordata > Lepidosauria > Squamata > Phrynosomatidae > Sceloporus > Sceloporus undulatus. The sequence continues at coordinate 15,049,121 of NC_056526.1, read as the reverse complement.
ACAACTCTATTGGCTGTCAGACTATGTTCAGGCACAGTTCACAGTGCTGATTATAACATATATTATGGATCCAGGCAATCTGAAGAATCATTTCTTTCACAGGAGCCTGGTCACGCATCAAGATCTTGGGGGAAGCCCTCCTTCAGTTCCTTTCACCTCAAAGCCATGTTTAGTTGGACTGCAGAAAAGGGCCTTCCCAGTGGCTGTTCCCAGCTTATTGTCTTTCTGCATAATAAAGATTTACTTCAATAGGCTTTGGGTAACTGACTATATGGAAAAGGCTTGTTGTGTACAGTTTTTATTTCTTGCCCTTTTCAATGAATATCCTTTAGCTGGTTGTGTAAATTCTATAGTTAATTACTTTTTAAGAATAGCTTTGTTTTGTGTTTTTACCATTGTGTTCTCTAGTTTAAAACTTGTGAGCCACATTGAGTCTTATTCCTGGGAACAGGGAATATAAAATTACCACCATCATCATCACCATCACTATCATCATCACCACCATTTGGCCTTGTCAGCACATCTTTGGATTAGAATAGCACTGACCATTTGTAACCAATATGAATGGACTTTTATCTTTTTTTCAAAATAAAAACACTGCACATTTAGAAGCACATGTAATTCGACCTTGGGACTGGTTGTAATAGTCATAAACAGAAAACTATTTCTTAATTAATTGTTTTATTTTACTGGTTTTAGAAAGTATACCACTAAGGCTCTGTACAAACAGCTTCTTGTAAAACAAAAAAAACTGGTAAAAATTTGTGTTAGATGGCATTGATTATGCCCAGTGTGTTATATGAAAGAGAATAATGTATACAAAAAATACACAAGTTGCTTACTCTTGTAGGCTGGATGCTATATTTTGTGTACAGTTTGCAAAATTCGAGTCCTTGAAACCTGAATGTTCCAAGATAAAAGGGACATAAGTGTGACTGGTGTCTTCAGAAGATAAGAAGTAAAATGTGTGTCAGGCAGGAAACTATTAACAGTACAGGCACTCAGCCAAATAACCCAAAATATAAAAGATGCATAAATATGAGATAAAGAAAAAGTCTTGACATGCAAGAAAATTATGGGAAAACTGAAAGTGTGATTTGCTGATGTAACTATGCTCAATCCTGGTGAATCATACATAATGCAAATATCTGCTCCTGCTGTCGACGTTTAAAGCCCTCCATGGGCTGGTCCCTCCTTACTTATCAGACCTTCTTTCTCCTCACCTTCCCACTAGGGTCCTCCGTTCTGGTAGTCAAGGTCTGCTGTCCCATCCCAGGATTTCCTCTGCTCCATCTCGGATTCTCCCCTTTTCACTTGCTGCCCCTCACTCCTGGAACCTTCTTCCCCCGCAAGCAAGAGCCATCACTTCTTTAACCAGCTTCAAAACGGAGTTGAAGACCATCCTGTTCAGGGCAGCGTTCCCAGGCATTGCATAATTGTCACTTGCTATTTGATATTCTTTTGTTGTCTGTTTTATTGAATCATTTCCTGTATTGCTATGTATTTTATATGTATTATCCTACTAGAGAGGCCCCTTCCCCACCACCACTCCCTTTGTGTCGTGTCTTTTTAGATTGTAAGCCTGAGGGCAGGGAACCGTCCAATTAAAAAGATTGTATGTACAGCGCTGTGTAAATTTACAGCGCTTTATAAATAAATAAATAAATAAATAAATAAATAATAATAATAATAATAATAATAATAATAATAATCTGACAATAGGTAGCCAAAATGATAATGACCAATAAATGGCTAGTTATATTCATGGGTAATTGGTTATTAACTTAGTGACCTTGCATAGATGGCCAATGAAATTTCATTTCCATTTGATAGGAAAGTCTTTGTTGAAAATTAACAAAAATGACTGGACAGAAAAGAAGCTGGAAATAACATAAGAGCTACCTCCCAAGACACAAAGCCACCTTTATGAACCATGTTTTTGAGTTCTGAGACATCTTCTGGCAGTTGCTGCAAACAGAATGGTTACATTGTATTACTTAGTAATGTCTTATACTGCTTTTATTTTTCCTAATAGTATTGACATGCATAATTAAAACTAAAATTATTTATAACATTAAGTACTAAGTACTATTCCACCATGGTTTTTATTGAGAGAACAAACAGCTGAGGGAACACTGGTAACAATTACTTTTGCTTAAAGTACCAGACATGTATAAAGAGAGAAGCAGGATGAAGACTGACACCAAGTTTGGAAAGCAGTGGAACCTGACGATAACCTGTAAATACAAAAGCAATGAATGAATGCAAGCAAAAAGTTTCATGCAAATCAAGATATAGAAAACCCAGTTGTCTATATTTTTTTCACTTTAAATTCACTAAGAAATGGAAATAGGAATGTTCAGTCCTTGGGGTACCATTGGCAAGTATTATGGAAAATACCAAGATCCAGTCTTGTGTAGTGGTTTGAGCACTGGTCTAGGAATATAGAAGACCTATGACAGAAACCCACTGGGTGATCTTAAGCAATTCACACTCCCTCAGCAAACCCCCTCTGAACAAACCTGGCCAAGACATCCTTGTGATTGGTTCACCTGAGAGTCACCAGTTATCAGAAACAACTTGAAGATACACAACACTAGCAATTATTATTATGGAAATACCAATCCTGTCCCTCAGGTGATATTGTGGCTACTACAAGGTAGGTTAAGACTCATCTCATTTGTAATCTTGACTGTAAAAAGCAGAACACTTTGGCACAAAATCTTGGAGAGGCAAAATTTGATCCCACTGCTGACACTGCCTTACCTAGGATCCACTAAGAGGATTGTCTTTAGGAAAAATCACAGAGTTGGAATAGACCTCAAGGGCCATTGAGTTCAACCTCCTGCCATGCAGAAACACACAATTAAAGCACTCCCAATGGATGGCCACCCAGACTCCGTTTAAAAACCTCCAAAGAAGGAGACTCCACCACTCTCTGAGGGAGTGTGTTCCACTGTTGATCAGCTCTTACTGTCAGGAAGTTCCTCTTAATGTTTAACTGGAATGTCTTTTCCTGTAGCTTGCATCCATTGTTATGGGTCTTATTCTCTGGAGCAGCATAAAACAAGCTCGCTCCAGCCTCAGTATGCCACCCCTTCAAATATTTAAACAGGGCTATCATATCATCTCTTAACCTTCTCTTCTTCAAACTAAACATACCCAGCTCCCTAGGTTTCTCCTCATAGGGCATGGTTTCCAGACCCTTCACCATTTTGGTCACCCTCCTCTGGACATGCTCCAGCTTGTCAACATCCTTTTTGAACTGTGGTGCCCAGAACTGGACACAATGTTCCATGTGACACCTGACCAAAGCAGAACAGAGTGGCACTATTACTTCCCTTGATCTAGACACTATACTTCTATTGATGCAGCCTAGAATTGCATTGGCTTTTTAAGATGCCACACCACACTGTTGACTCATGTTCAACTTGTCATCTACTAGAACGCCTAGATTCCCTTCACACATAGTCTTGTTAAGCTAGAAGCTCATTCCCATAGGAAGGATGACTCCATTTCTGATTTAGCTTGGTTGCATAACAGAAATTGATCGTCCCTCGTTCTCACTACAAACAAGATTTTCCTTACTCCAGAGTAAGCATGTTTTTTCTGGCACAATTCTTGTTCTCATTTGTGTCACTTCATATGTCAATCATTTGACAGCAGGAGGAGGGAGGGAGGGAGGGAGGGAGGGAGGGAGAAGCCCCTGAGTTGGGGATGGAGGAGGGGGAATATGTGAGAGGAGGAAAGGCCCAGGAAGGCCTGCATGTGTCTCTAGTGCTTCCTCCTTCCTGCTCCTTCTTTCTCTCCCTTCCCTTCCCTTTTGCTGCTTCTCCTTCCCTGGGAAGGGAATCCTCAGGCAGAGAGAGGTCCACTCCGGGGCAAGGCGATGACCCAGCTGTCATCCAGCAAAGTCCGCCCCCCTGCTTCCCTCCTGGATCCCAGCCTGTGAGGTGCTGCTGCTGTGGCTGGAGCCATGGGGGAAGAAAGGAGGAGGCAGGAAGGAGGAAAAAGAAAGGAAGGTACCCAGGAGGAGAGTGTGTGTGTGTGTGCGCGCGCGCACGCGTTCCCCTCTGCCCAAGCACAAGCCTTTGCCCACAGTTCAGGCTGCTGATAGAAGGAGCAGAAGGAAGAAAGGAAGGGGAAGGAAGTGATGGAGGAGGAGGAAGGAAGGAAGGAAGGAAGTGAAGGAGGAGGAGGAAGGAAGGAAAGGAGAGGGGAAGGAAGGAAGGGAGGGAGGGAGGGAGGGAGGGAGGAGGAAGGAAGATACCCAGGAGGAGGAGGTGTATGTGTGTGCACGCGCACAAGCGACTCAGGCTGCTGGGAGAAGAAAGGAGGAAGAGGAAGGAAGGAAGGAAGGAAGGTGTCTGGGAGGAGGAGGTGTGTGGGGGAGTGCACTCCCCTCTGCCCAGGGACAAGCCTTTGCCCACAGCTCAGGCTGCTGAGAGGAGGAGGAAGTGGAAGGAAGGAGAAGGAGGAAGGAAGGTACCTGGGAGGAGGAGGAGGAGGACGGGGAACATAGCAAGGTTTTTTTAAATAAATAAATAAATAAATAAAAATTAAGCGATAAATTGATAGAATGGCTTAGCAACAACTTGCTTTTCTAAGTAGTTGCAAGAGCAATCTATTGATTCATCGATTGATTTTATTTTTTAAAAAAGTATCCATGTCACAACCACAAACTCAAAAGGCAGCACTGGAGAGGGATGGACACACACACACCTCTGCCATTTGTTCCTTCCCTCAATCAATCCAATGAGGATCAGAAGGGGTTTCAAATGAGAACGAAGGCCATTTGCCTCGAATCCTGCTTCAGAGCAAACTGCAGTGGGAATGACCCCCAATTCCTGTACATTCATATCCGTGACCTCCTTAATAGAGTCCATCCATCTAGCATGCAGCCTTCCTCTCTTTCTACTTCCTTCCACCCTTCCTAGCATTATTGTTTTTTCCAGTGAGTCGTCGTGCCTTCTCATGATGTGTCGAAAGTATGACAGCATAAGTTTTGTCATCTTGGCTTCCAGAGAGATTACTGGCTTGATCTGCTCTAGGACCCATTCTTTTGTCTTTTTAGCTCTTCGTGGGATCCTCAGTACTCTTCTCCAGAACCTACTCCTCCTAATTTGGTATCATCTGCAAATTTGATAAGCAAACCCTCTAGAGAAAGGGCAGTCCTCACACAGTCACTACATGCCTTGACAATGTTCTTGGAAATATACTGGGAATTTTTCCCATTCTAATCCATCTCAATGCTGGACATTTTGATAGAACAATGGCGGGATACAGACCGCCAATTTGGGGCGGTCTGGCCCCCGCCCCTTTCCCCCGAGTATACGGGGCTTCAGCGGCTACACCGGCAGCCGCTGAGGCCCGATCCGCCGCTTTTCGGGCTGCGGGGAAGCGGCAAAGGCCGCTTCCCCGCAGCCCGAAAAGGGGTGTCCCTGGGGCTTCAAGCCCCAAGGACACCCCGCGGCGGCGGGGAGCAGAGAAAGGGGCGCTTGGCCCCTTTTCGTTTAGTCCGCTGGGCGCAGCCTTCAGACGGCTGCGCCCAGCGGACTAAACCGGAAGGAGCTCCGAAATGGAGCTCCTTCCTGCTCCGTTGTCCAGGCGCACTAAGCGCCCTGGCGCGGAGCTACTACGTCATGGCCGCGCCGCCCTGTCTAAAGGCGGCGCGGCCATGACGTACTATGGCGCCGGCCGTGCGGAAGGGCCGCCGCTTTAGTGCGTGTTTGCCACGCACTAGGGTTAGGGCGGTGCGGAAGCACCGCCCTTTCCTAACCCTAGTGCGTGGCGAACACGCACTTACTAGTCTGTAACCGGCCATAGTATACCACAATAGTCTTCAATTCAGTAGAACTGTATTCTGTAAACATTACATCTAATTAGGCAGCTGAATTACATAATATTAAACAGAACAATACAATTAATATCTAGTAACATTGGGGGGGGGAACTGGATTTCTAAACACAATGACAGAATACCTACAGATAGCTTTGAGGCATGTTGATGGATTAGGGTAAGGGTTGCAATTTAGCAGTAAAGTAATATACGTTGCATTAAAAAAGCCCCAGGTTTTATTATTCTTCATCACAAAGCTGAGAAAGATTTGTCTCTGAATTCTCAGAACTGCTGCCAGTCAGTGCGGATAATATTGAGCTAGATGGACCAATGACCTGACTCAGTTAAAAAGCCGCTTCATATTTTTCTTATTAAGCGTGCAACTCTATCTGATCTTTAAACACTTGGCTTAGATTTACCATTTTAAATTTTTCTCTTCCAAACCTGCAAGTTACAACTTATACCCTCTTATGCATTCATTCACAGAATATCCCATTCCTAATAAACTTAAGGGAGACCTTAACACAAAGGTTACCAACAGCTACTTGCCTCCTGCTGAGTCTTGATACTCCCTTGATACTCTTTTGTGCTCTTAAGTTCTTGATTTACAAAATCATACAAATAGCATGCTGGAACATAATGGAAAGGAACATCTCTTCCATTTCTCACTGCAGCAAAATGGCTCCTTCCTATAAAGGGTTGTCCTGGCCAGAATTAAGGCCAGTTCAAACAAGAAGTAACCTCAAAGCATACAGCGCAATCACTGAGTTTGCAAAAGTAGCCACTGTTATCATGGGAACCAGAGTGACTACGAATAAAGAACCACAAGTGATACCTCCAAACAGATTATAAGCACCACAGCGCATGCTCCTAGTACAACTGCAAGTGACCCAACAGTTGCATGAAATGAGCCCTAATCTCATTTCATAGAACTGTAAGTAACATGGAGATGTGCATAATAAACTTCCTACAGATAAAACAAATTGAATAGCTTGTAAAAGATTGCATAAGAATGCATATTAAAATACCCTGATTTGTATGGGGGCCCCTCAAATATTTAAAAACAGAAAATTCAACAAGTACTGAACCTAATAATTTTTTCCCACAAAATTAATGTTTAACCACTTAAACTGTAATTGTAAAGGGAAACTGGACTTGAATGAATATTAGAAGTGCTCTCCGTCTTAGAATCATAGATTTGGAAGAGACCACAAGGGCCATCCAGTCCAACCCCCTGCCATGCAGGAAATCTCAATCAAAGAATCCCCAGCTGGACAGCCATCTGTCGGGGATGCTTTGATTGAGATTTCCTGCATGGCAGGGGGTTGGACTGGATGGCCCTTGTAGTCTCTTCCAACTCTATGAGTCTATGAGGGAGAGCACTTCTAATATGTCCAAAGCCGCAGGAATACACAACTAAAGCACCCCAACAGATGAACATCCATCCATATTTTAAAAACCACCAAAGAAGGAGTTTCTACCACATGTGACAGTGGAAAAAATTTCCTTAAACAGCTTTTACTTCCTTGAGTAGGAATGAATTAGGTCAGATATACTTGGAGGCATCGACATTTATCTTTGTGGGCACTTTTTTTTTTTTTTTTTTTTTTTTTTTTATTATCAAAGACCCACTTCTTCTTATGGCCCTTTAGATGCATTGGAGTGGCTTTGCCCAAATATCTTCAATTGTCAAATTGCCAAATATCTCCAAGCACCATAGGCACTTAACGGGACTATAAAAATAATGTCATATTACAAGAGTTCTGATTTCATTAATGAGAGCAGAAGTATCGCTATGACAAACTTTCCCAATTTGGTGCCCTCCAGTGATGTTTTAGACTACAATTAAGCCCAGATAGCATGGCCAATGATTAAGGTTGATGATTATTTATTTATTTATTTATTTATTTGCCAGTCTTTTCCCAGAACTGGGACTCAGAATGGCTTTGATGTGGTCCAGTACATCTGAAGAGGGCTAGTTTAGGAAAGGCTTAAGTATGTGTATTTTAAAGCTCTGTTGCCTCAAACCTCCCATGTTTCCCCATTAGAGGAGCAATACATTGATAAGATGGTGGGGGGTCATGCTTTAAAAAAATCTTTCTAATACCTTTATTCATGCTCAAAAGTGGCAAAGTATACTGGCCAAGGAACTCGTTGGAAGTGAGAGAAAGCTGATCTTGTACAACAAATCGTACTAAGGCAAGCTCTGGAACTTGGACATTAAATGTGAATGTTTCATCCCATCTAGGGCACAAAGCTAGAAGAAAGAAAGCAATGTAAGACAAGAAACAATATCTCTTCAAAGAGTTTCATCTTGCTTCTTAACTGCAGGAATACTGGGCTAAAATGCTCACATACATGCAAGGGAATTGAAAGCTAAGCAGAAACTCATTACTGTATATGATTTCTACTTTTTAATAGAATACATAGTTTTGTTTATGATAAAGCCTAGAATACAACATTCCTTATGTCTTCTTCTTAAAACATCTTGGTCATTTTTATATGTAGGTCTCAATGTTTTTGCATCAAGAACATTTTGGTAGGTATACAGGTAAAACATGCCAATCAGTTGAGTGAGCCAGTGGACTGGGACCTTCAACTAAGGTAAAATAATTTTTTTCTTCTCAAATTTGGGTTGGACTGTTTTACCTCTACACACCTACCAAAATGTTCCTGATCCAAAAACATAGAGACTTCCTGAGGAATCCATTATCCTTTGCCTACAAAGAAGCCTGTGGCCTCACAGGAATGGAGATATATTGGATTGCAAAAGAGGAGTCCTTGATATTAAATGGACTTTAAATTTCCTGGACTTTGAAAATCTCCCAATTGCCACATGGCCAGAGGAGGAGGGCCCAGCCTGCTAAAGATACCTTCCCCATACCATCTTAACTAAGGACAGAAACAACAAAAAGCAGGCGTCTTATTACCTCTCAAATTTTTCTCCTGTTTGGTATGTAACATCTTGCCTGATGAAGAAGCCAGTGGAGCTTCAAAAGCTTGCAACAAGTACAGTGTGCCTTTCTGTTGGCCAATAAAGGTATCACTATTTGGTGGGTGTATGTACTATGTGCTGGCAGATAATGGCTGGCATCCTGCTAGTTAGTTACAACTACAGCAGAGTTATTCAATCAAATAGCAAAAGCATTTGCATTTCTATACTGCTTTATACTGAAGTAAGCAGTCTCTAAGCAGTTTACAACATGTAAGCCAATTGCTCCCAAGAAGCTGGGTGCTCATTTTACCAACCTACAAAAGGACAGAAGGCTGAGTCGACCTTGGAGTGCTCAGGATCAAACTCACAACCGTGTGACTACAGTACTGGCATTTAACTACAGGGCTCCCTGTTGGTAAGTCAACAGGTAAGTAAATCCCATTGATTCATATTCTATCCTAGAGTAGAATGGGTCTCCTCTAGTAAGGACTAACAGGATATAGGTCAATGTCACAAAGAGCAGAAATTCAGAATTGCACTGACACATCTTCTCTAACCTACCCTTACCACAATGCACAATCCTCAAATGAATAACTCCGGTGGTTAGGTAAAATTTTCCTTCAGATGCATTGCTAGTCTGTATGAATTACAGAGAAAAGAAACAAAAGAAAGAGTGGCTAGGCGGGTCTCCTGTGATCACAGAACGAGACCTTTTCACACAGCACAGCTCCCAGATTTCCCTGTAGTCCTAGGATACATGTTCACAAGTCCTTTTTCATGTGATAAGATTTGAAAAAAAATGCTTCTGTCATGTTTTTGATTAGAGCTCTGTTTCTGAGTTTTGCCAGGGTGAAGGGGCATTAGGTATTGAAAGCCTGCAGGCTGAAGAAGAGAGGAGAAATTCTACAAGTAAATAAGCAGATAAATAAAATGCAAAGACGTTAAATTTCCTATAGGAGTTCAACTCATCTGCAGTCATCACTTTTTGCTATCAGAGCTAGGATGCTTCCAGAGAAATGGCTCCTAAGACTAATCAAAAAGCACTATGAAGCTAGCCCATATTTTCTTCCTTAAATTATTTTGTTTACAAGAAAGAAAGAAAAACAGAAGCAGCAGGGGGGAAACGTGGAAGGGCTAAAAAAATTGGGAGAGGGCAATATCTGATGTCTGAGGGAAATTCTGTGTTTAGGGCAGGACCATTGTACAACAAAACCCTCATCTGGAATGAACCATATTAATTGCATCATAGTTCAAGCCCATGTTCTATACCATAAAGTAGCAACAGATGAAGCAGCCCTGAAGTGAATTTAGATGAGGGTGGACATGCATAAAAGGCTGGAGGATCATTTTCAGGTTCTCCTGTCCCACATGACATTCTGATCACTTCTGGTAACCTTTGGGAGTGGGCAGGAGAAATGGAGATAGGGATCCCAAACCCAGCCCATTGGAGTTTTTCAACTGAACAAACGTTTTTTGCCAGATTTTTTTTTAACTGAAGGTTGGTAGCAAGTGCTATACATGAGCCACAGGATTACCACCTTTGATTTGATTAAAGGGGAGTTTCTCATACAAGCAAGGTCTGGTTAATGGGATTTCTGTGAAATGACAGCATATTAGCACCTGGACTCCAAGTTTATGACCCCTTGGTATAAGGGTTGTATTAATAATTTTCTCTGATTAATGAGCTTGAAGCACCATCATTCACATCACTTGTCCTTTACTTTGTCCTTCTTTCCCCCCTTCTCCTTTTTTGTCCTTCTTGGTTGCAATATATCTGTTCTTAAATGTGGATATGGGATGATATGTGCTGGGATGGGACACTACATAATATGTAATATAGGATTGTATTAATCCATATGGATATATGTGTGTCAAAGGGAGGTTAAAGTGTTTGAACAAAATCAGAAGAAACTTAATATACTCAAAATGTAAAATAATAACATTACTAACTTTTTCTGTGCCAGTGCTGCTTTTCTAATTGATGTTTGCATTGCTGTTTCTCTGTATTGGTCAAACTGCCAAATAAATAACTTTGATAAACTGTGAAAGTTAATGAGCTGAATTCTTAATTATTGAAACTTTAACCAATCTAATATATTATTGTACTCACCATTGCCCTTAACTACAGAACTGTGTTGTTTTGTCTGGTCTTCTGGAACACCATAAATTTCTATTACAACTAAGGGGTCGGCTTTATTAGTCCTTGAGAGACTGCTAGGTGGTAATTGATGCCCGCTTATAATCTGCACAAACAAATACAATAAGTGAGATTTAACCAAGGTATCAAATCTAGCTGGTTGTTATTTTGGTATCAGTTGAAAAATGGTCAAGGAAGCCCATCACACAGTGAAAGAGAAATTACTATTTACTCAACATTAGGAAGGGAACCCCTACAAAGGTTGCCTCATTCTGGAGGTGACTGTGGGCTTTTGAAAACTGGGTAAATGGAATATAAGCCATGGCAGGTTTGATTAAACTGGTAAGACTTCAAATATGGCCCTGTTGATGCAACCCTGTATACTGTCCAAGGACATGTTTAGCTAAGTATGGAGAGGTAGTCAAAAGAAAGTTGGTCTTATTGGCTACATACTGCCTGCACAGAAACTATCAACACAAGAAAGGTGTAAAATAGCTATAATCTGCATTGGCGGAGGGTCTTTTTTAAAAGGGGAGATCAGTGCATTTAACTCAATAAATTATTCTTTCACGCTGCAAAGGACACTGCATTGAACATTTACAATTGACTAGACATGAATAGGATCAGATCTCCATATATATTAGCAAGCTTCTTTGAAATGGCAACAAAAGAGCTTTCAGTTTAGTTTTATGCAGGGCAAAATTAGACATTACAGAGCAGCCATGTGTAAGGCGCCTATTTGTGTGTGCGTGTGTGTGCTTAATTAATGGAATGGGCTGCTATTCGGGCAAGAGCAAGAGGCAATTTCTTTTCTCTCAACTTTTCCTTCAGTACTGAGCAGCCCAAACTTGTACTTCCACCTAAATCCCTGTATCTTTTTAATTATACATGGAAAAACAACTAGTACAGTCTTTAATTTACATGGGACCTTTATTATATTCTGAATTCCAATGATTTTACAACTAGCTGAAACACAGTCCTCATCCCCTACTGAAAGTAAGGCAAAATATATTTAATTGAGCATGGTGGTGTTGCCCCCTCTTGACTTCATCACTATTGTTTTGGTCCTCCCTTCTCTCTCCATTCTGCCAAGGCTTCTCCTTCTGCTTTTTGTTGTTACTGGGTTTTTTTCCTGTTTTTTTCCTTTTGTTTTGTTTTTGTTTTTGTAAACTGCATTAGCCCTTTTTGCACAAACAGCCCATGTCTGCTGCTGTTATTTTAAATGTTTTATACTGCTATATTAGTGACACCATAGCTTATGCTACCTAGTACTGCACAAAGGGAGGCAACGGTGACGCCACTCTTAAAAATCTTTTCACCATGGAAATCCTATGATGCGAGAATCCAATATAAAACCAGATTTAGGGACAGGATGCCCAAAATGTGCTAACAGAGCAGAACAGAGGTGCCATGGCTAATGGCACAACTATGAATAACACTGTGGCTAATGGCACAACTGGACTCAACCGAAAAGGATGTCAAGCTATCGGTGTGCTCAGAGCTGAAAAGAATGTCGGAAGCTGCACAATATATATTATAGGAACACAGAATGTAAGAAACGTGAATCAAGGGAAGCTAGACATTAAAAACAAGAAATGGAGCATATAAACATTGCAATACGTGCGAGGAGATAGCAAAATGGACAGGAATAGGACATTTTGAATCACGTAATTGCCTAGTGTTTTACATAGGAAATGAAAAGATACGAAGAAATCGGGTGGCATTAAGGAGAGATGTAGCAATATCAATCAAAGTGATTAATATCAACAAGACTTCAGGAAAAACCTATTACTATAACCACCAACCACAAAAGCAAAAGACTAAGAAATTAAAAGATTCTATGCTGAAGTCCAGGAAAATATTCATTACACACCAAAAATTATTAACTTCTTGTTAAGCACTGTGTGATTAGAAAACAAAAGCAGGAAGCAAAGAAGCGTAAAAGATTATAGGAAAATTGTCACTAGGATAAAAAAATAAATCAGGAGAACGACTGATGCAATTCTGCAAGGTCAACAGTCTGTTCATCACAAACACATTCTTCATGCAACCAAAGAGGCGACTGTACACATGGATATCACGAATGGACAATATAAAAATCAGTCAGACTACTGTATATATTTGGAAACAGAAGATGGAGAAGCTCTATTCTCATGGCAAAAACAAAACCAGGAGCAGATTGTGGCACAGACCATGCATTACTAATATCAAAATTTGCAATAAACCTGAAGAAAAACACTAAGCCAAGCATCATACTGAAATATAACCTGAAGAAAATCCCTTCAGAATTTAAAGACAATGTGAAAAACAAATTTGTACTACTGAGCTTTACTGATTGGTAAACAGCTGAATTATGGCCTAAAGCCAGGCACATTGTCAATGTGGAATAGAAAAAGACACAGTCTGTAGCCAAAAAGAAGGAGAAGCATCAATGGAGGACAAATTAAACCCTTCAAACAGTTAAAGGTCAGACAAGAGGAAAAAGTTTAAAGGGGACAGAAACAGAACCAGAACCCTGAATGCAACTGTTAAAGGACTAGTGTGCAGGGATAAGGAGAAGTGCTGTTATAATCAATGAAAAGACAGAGGTTGACAACAGAAAAAAGGAAGAACAAGGGATTTCCTTCCAATTTCCAAAGGGAAATTTAAATCAAGATGGGGAAAAAAATGATAGAAACAATACACGGAACAGCTATATAAAACAGATGAATGATAAAAGAATAAAAGACTCATTTGAAGAAGACCCATATGAAGACAAATCTTAAATTTTTGAAAGTGAAGTGAAAGCTGCACTCAGAGCACTTGGGGAAATGAATCACCAGGAACAGATGGCATACAATAGAGCTGCCTCAATCTACAGAGAAAGAGTCAGGTCTACTTCTGAGGGCTGGTACAGACAGACCACCCCGGAAGGGCGACCTACAGCCACCCATTTTTACCCTGGATGGAGGCCGCACCAACCAAATGGTGCGACCTCCGCAAGGAGTAAAATGAAGTTGCTTTCAGGGGAAGGATGTATTAAATCTGGAATAACGGACATCAATCATTTAAGATGTGCAGATGATACCTTACTACAGCTGGCCCACCCTTTATGTGGGCTTGCCTTCTTCAGACTTGAGGTCACGCGTAAGGCAAGCCCCAATCAAAACAATGGGGGTGCTCCCATGGCGCATGCACCATGGCATGCCGCGGAAGTGCAGCCCATTATTCTGAATGGGATTTGAGCATACGCTCAGTTCCTCTTACATGGAGGGTCCGGAACGGATCCCACACGTAAGAGGCAGGTCTACTGTACTCGCAAAAAATAACAAAGACTTGGAACAGTCACTGAAGAAAGTAAAGAAAGAAACTGCTGAAGCAAGTTTAACAACTGAACATTAAGAAAACAAAAATAATGGTTCATGGATTATTTACATTATTATTATTATTATTATTATTATTATTATTATTATTATTATTATTGGAAACAATTAAAAAATTGAAATAGTTAAAGTTTCTTCATACCTTGGCTCAATCATTTATCAGAATAGAAACTGCAATCAAGAAATCAGAAGACTAGGGCTTGGAAAAGCAGCTATGAAAGAACTAGACAAGATCCTGAAGTGTGAAGGTATATCACTGAATACTAAATTTAGGATTGTCCATAGCACTGTATTACCAATCACTATCTATGGTTGTGTGAAATGGATGGTGAAGGACTATCATACCAGCCTGCCGTCCCGCCTCAATCACACTTTTCTCTATGATAGCACTTTCGCAATCCATGGTCATGAGATATGTTTACGGAAGGATGGGAATGAGCGATTGGGATTGCTAACTGCCTTGTGAAGTCAGCCGCAGTGTGAATGTGCACAAAGCAGTTAGCTTTGAGGAGGCAATAGCTTCCATGATTGCTGCAAGGGAGAGGAATGGCGAGGAGCAGAATCACACCCACTTACACCATATGACTGCCTGAGAAGCAGGACTGAAGTGGAAGGGAGCTATTGCATGAAGGCAGCAGTGAAATAGCATTGAGACTGAGAGCATGTTGACGAATTTTGTCCAACAATGAAGAGATGCACTACAGTAATAAATGGAATACAAACCAGCAGCAGAACGGGCACAACTTCATCTGATAAGTACCAGCCAAGTGGTAAAATTCCACTTTTTAGCCTTGTGTGACCAAGTCTGAAGGAAGCTGAAGAAAATCAATTCATTAGGGATGTGGTGCTGGAGAAGAGTTCTGAGGATAGCATGGACTATTAAAAAGACAAAAAAAAAATAGCCCTAGAAGAAATCAAGCCCAACTCTCCTTAGAAGCCAAAATGACTAAATTCAAGCTAGCATATTTTTGCCCTATCCTGAGAAAGGGCAAAAATAGAAAATGCAACAATGTGTGGTAAGATAGAAGGCAGTAGAAAAAGAGGAAGATTATATTCCAGATGCATAGACATAATCAAGGAAGTGCCTGAATCTGTAAAACCTGAGCAGAGGGCATCCAAGAGGTGTCTTCATTCATAGGAATAAGGCAATAGGGTCAGTGTGAACAGATCACAGAAATCCTCAACAATAATAATGCATCTGAAACATCATAGAATTAACACAAAAGTGTGTGTGTGTGTGTGTGTGTGTGTGTATACACCTATACAGGAGAGCCAGTGTGGTGTAGTAGTTTGAGCACTGGACTATGACTCTGGAGACGAGGATTTGAATCCAAGCTCAGTATGTAAACCCACTGGGTGACCTTGGGCAAGTCACATGCTTTCAGCCTCAGGGGAAGGCAATGACAAACCCCCTCTGAAAAACATGCCAAGAAAACAATATGATAGGTTCACCTTAGGGTTCCCATAAGTCAGAACTACTTGAAGGCACACAACAATAACATTTATAATCCAATCCTACCACTAGCGGAATATAGCAGTCACTTCAAGTTCATGATTGTTCCAAAAAGGCAATGTTATTCAATGGAGCAGGAGGATGAAGCTGGGGTGTTTGACAGATTTTGTGTCTTAGGCAGCAAAATAACTTGGCTTGGCTTGAATACTATGCATTTCAGGGTACTCCCAACTTATTGAAAATGTCCAAGGTTAGCTCTACAACAACCTTGTAAAACAGGTAATAATTATTAGACCTGTGCTGCAAATGTGGCACTGAGGCTGAAAGAATAATGTCTTGCTTAAGACAACTTTGTAAGTTCATGACACAAGTAGCAATTGAACCAGGAACTTGTTAGTTTGCACACTTAGCAACTACACTAACCATTTGCTCTAAACTAAGGGATCTGAAGTCAGGTGAATTTACCCAGGTTGGTATTTTACTAATTTTTAACATCTATTCTGTAATATCTGTCCTTGAGTCAGACAAATCAAGAGTTATGGATCCAGAGAAACAGCCCTGTTGTATATTTAAAATATTCTTTAAAAATTCAAATTGAAATTTATTATATACTAGTTAGTATAATTTTAGAGATATTTTAATCATGTAGGCGGGTTACAGACCGCCCGTTTGGGGTGGCCTGTAACTGGCCCTTTCCCCGCTGTATCGGGGCCTCAGCTGCCACAACGGCAGCCTCTGAGGCCCCGATCCGCCGCTTTCCAGGCCGCGGGGAAGCGGCAAAAGGCCGCTTCCCCACGGCCTGGAAAGGGGTTTCCTTGGGGCTTCATGCCCCAAGGACACCCAACGGCGGCGGGGAGGAGGAGAAAGGGGCAACTCGGCCCCTTTCTCCCTTGTGTTGCTGGCGCAGCCGTCTAAAGGCTGCGCCAGTGACGCAAACCGCAGAAGGAGCTCCGTTTCAGAGCTCCCTCTCGCGTCGCGGAAAGGGCACTCTAGGCGCCCTCACTCGGGGGGACGTCACAACTGCGCCACCTCTTTTGGAGGCGGTGTGGTGGTGACGTCATAATGGTGCCCCCCGTGTGGAATGGGCGCCACCATTTTGTACAGACTGGGTCCGTACTAGGGTTAAGGGCGTCAAGAAGTGATGCCCCTTTCTAACCCTAGTACGGACCCAGTCCGTACTATTACGCCCATTTGTAATGGGCCATAATGTTGTTGTTTTAGATTGTATGACACTTGGCTGGGTATTGTTCTTTTTTTCTTATTTTATTTGACCCATACTATGCAAAGCGCTGTGCAAATTTTACAATGCTCTATAAATAAATGTTAATAAATAATAATAAAATTAACAAAATCTTTCAGCAATTTTTGAATTAAATAAGGAAGCATAAACTTTTCAGGTGAAAATCTGTAATTAATCAATACACAAAGCTGTCTAACTGTCACATGTTTTCAAACATAGGGCAAAATATACATTGGGTAACCAGACATGAAAAAACAGCAATGAGATGTAACAATCTGTCAAATGTCTGCGATGACTAAATAGCCTTTGCAGGAAGCTAGTCTTAGCATCTGTGGTACTCAAGATATTTATTTCCAACAGCAAGCAGAGGAAAGTGCAAGGATATACTGCAGATAATAAATCAAACAGGTGTGATTTATTTTAGTTCTTACTGCCTATTTTTTAGTACTACTGCTGTATGTGAGCACTGTAGCTTGAACTAAAAGCTCTAATTCAACAGGGTTTAGCATACAAATAATATTTATAGGTTATAGCTAGAAAATAAGTGAATTGATCTTGGCATCAAGAAAACAATAACTGATAAAAACCACCTTGTCCCCTGAAAAACATGATAGAGGATTCAGATCTTATACAAACTCTCAACTGCTTTTCAATTTCAAGCAATATCCTCTGGAAAGTTCCAAGCCAGGGCCAATTACACTAGTAGTTGATGAGGTAAAATGGGAGCAGATTTAGTACATGAACATCCCATCCCATGAAGATTAAAATGTCACTCTAGCATCATGGCTAAGAAAGCTAAGAAACTTCACATCTCATGAGGATTTGAACAAGAGTCTGCATATCCAAATCCAATACTATAACCACTGAGGTTCTTCAGTGCACATCTCTGAGTGTAGGACAGTTGGTCAATAATACCATCCTATGGTATAAGGCAGTGGTTCCCAACCTTCCTAATGCCGTGACCCCTTAATACAGTTCCTCATGTTGTGGTGACCCAAACCCATGAAATTATTTTCATTGCTACTTCATAACTGTAATTAAATAGATGTTTTCCAGTGGTCTTAGGAGACCCCCATGAAAGGGTCATTCGACCCCCCAAAGGGGTCCCGACCCTCAGGTTGGGAACCACTAGTATAAGGACTCTATTAAATCAAAGGCAAACAAAGCAAGAGTGATAGAAAAGAAGTTACTGATACTCTTCCTTTTGACTTTTCCAGCTATGGGATAATGTGGATCCCTAGTCTGGGATCATTATCAAGCAGTCACTACACTCATGAATGAATGGAATGCAAGGAAGCAGGACATGGCGGTGTGATAAGTATCGGCCAAAGATCATTTTATCTTAACTTTTTAGCCACAAGTCCAAAGAAAGCTGAGAGGAAGAAAACTCATTTCTGGAGTAGAGTGCTGGAGTTGAGTTCTGCCGATACCATGGACTGGCAAAAAGATATCCAATGATTTCAAAAGCCTGAACTCTCCCTACAAGCCAAAATGACTACATTAAAGCTGTCATACTTTGGCCATATCCTGAGAAAACATGATTCACCAGAAAGACAATATTGCTTGGTAATGCAGAAAAAAGAAGGAAAAGAGGAATTCCAGATGGATGGATTCAATCAAGGAAGCTATGGCCCTGAATCTGAAAGACCTGAGCAGGACTGCTGGTGACAGGGTGTCTTGGAGGTCCCTCCTTCATAAGGTCAACATAAATCGAAGTCAGTGTGATTAACAATAAAAATATGAAACTGTCTTCTGTATTTCTCAGTTGTACTTATAAAGGTGAATTGCATCACATTTACAACTCAAAGTTATTGAAAGTTTTTACACAACTATACAAATCAACCTGGTAAAGATGGCAATTGTACATAAAGAATAATATAGAGACCCTACTGTTACAAATGACAACAGTAGGCTATCAAGCACACATTACTTGAAGTGCTTTGCAAGCACTGGCGATATACACACTAAGAGCCTTATCGCATGAAGCTCCTGGCCTGCTATTTTTGCATTTTCTGCAAAAACAGAAACAAACCAGATTTGCTCTTACCTTTCACACTTCCAGACCCATTGTGTTTGTTGGTGCTAATGTGTCCCCCCCCCCCAGTCCAGTGACTGCTCACCACATCTTCACTTTTCATTGGTTGGCACACATATCGTGCTTAGGAGGTGTAATTTTTTAAAAGGTCCCTAGTCTCCCCCCACATCCCAGAGGGAGATCTGTGTGTGTGTGTTTTTGTGAGGCAGACTTTGCATCAATTGAGTAAGCAAGCGAGGAGGGCAGAATCTCTCTGTGTGTGAGGAAGAGAGACAGTGAGGTAGAGGCTTTGCTTTGGAACAAAGTGAGCGAGGAGGGGGGAATCTGTGTGTATGTCAGAGGCTTTGCATCAGACCCAATCAAACAGTGCTGCAATGTTGAAGTGACTGAACACTACATATTTTCACACCAAAAGGATGCCCACTGACTACCTCAACCGAAATAAGCATATTTATTTATTTATTTCATTCTATGCTTACAAAAAAGGGACTCAAAGCAGCTCATAAGATAAAACACTATTAAAACATTACAATAAAAAAAATTATCTCGTTAAAATAATGTAAAATTAATACAAAAACAGAACTAAAAACACTCACCCATATAAAAACCACCCTGTCCTGATTATATATTAAAAAGCCTGCTTAAATAAAAACCTTTTTGCTTGCCAGCAAAATGCAAAGAGAGAAGGGGTCAACTGAACTTCCACACAGGCATTCATAGCATGACAGAAGCATTAATGGATATCATTACCAGCTTATTTCTGTAAGTTAAAAGAAATGCTTTTACAACTGTCTCTTTTTCTATAATCATGGAGCAGCAATGACCTCATGCAGCAGTTGCAAATAAAAGCACTATTCCACTGGTGCTATTCCACTTTACTGCTCCTGTGTAACAGCGTCTAAGAAAGCATTTATAATAAATATTTGTAAAATGCAAATGTTTTCACAAATTAGACAAAAAAAAAACATTATCAACAAAATGAACTGACCCTTATTGTAAGATGAACTCCTTGATGGTTTGCAGTAAAAGTATATGGCGAAAATTGTGTGTCTCTATTTCTGAGATATTCTGGTTTTAGGATATATCCAGAACCACCATTATCCAAAAATTTCCCAGTTTGGAGATCCATTTGCAATCCAGATGTTTGGAAATTTAATGCCACTGATTACAAAAGAACAGAAAATAAGAATTTACAACATATATTATCCAATCTACAAAATGTTTTTATAGATACACAACTGAAGCTTCAGGTTTTGATAATGGCTGTACACAAGTGGCTTGGAAGACATTTTGTAAAGAAGGATTTCCAATTTTTAATGTGGCCAATTATGGACAAACCAACTAATTGTGCAGTGGAGCAAAATCAGTATGATATCACAAGGGATATGACTTAAACAGGCAACAGGACTTTTTTCCGCTTTCTTCAGAGTTAAAGTTAGTTTGATAGAGCTAAGATTGCTTCTGATATATTGGTTTTAGTAAGTTTCTGCACTTTTTTGCAAACCCATAAAACCCCTTTAATTTAAGGCGACAGTGCAACAAAGCAGGGATATGGCTGGATCCCCTGATTTGATTCAGAGCCTAATACAGTGAATCAGATCTGAATCTGATTCAATTTTTATTTATTCAACGCCAATCCATTCCCATCCAGATTCCAAAATCCAAATTTAGATTTGGGAAGCTGCATTACTAGTTCTTCCCCAGTGATTTGCCGTGGTAAAGCAGAATGGATTTTCTAATGTTTCACATATCTCCATAAAATGTGGAGATATGGTAGATACTAAGGAGAGACAGTGTCAAGCTGGTAATTTAGTACTTTTTGTGCTAGCCATATTTAAATTTAAGTATTTTAAAAAAATTCTTAAAAGCTGGTGTTGACTGATCACCATGACAGTTCATCTCATGGTGTTTTTGTTCTGGTACTATCCCTGCCAAGCATCCATCAGTTCAAGACTAACTGGGATATATGATAACGATAGTGAAACGGTATTGTGCTTGAAGTGTGGCTTCTGTCATCAGGTGCTTTTCTGGAAGAATAAAAAAGCAACTGGTGAAATTCAGTGGTGCAACATGAAAAAGCAAGGGAAAAGAAACCATGCTTTAGCAGTTTAACTGATGGAAATCCCTCATGTCCCCCTCAATGCATATGGTGATTTGGGTTGCCACTGGAAGACTTAATGAGAAGTGCTGCAAGATTCTAACCTCATATTGCACAATAGAGCTGTAATGAACAAAGCCTAGCTCCCATGTTTCCCACTCTGATGCATCTTAGTGTCTTCCTTAAATGGTCATGTTGGAAATAGTCTGTTCTTTTCCTACTAATTTGGGGGGTTTCCCCACTTATCTCTGGGTCTGTCTAAAGCGATTTGTGTGTCTGTTCTGCTCTGGAATGGAACTCAGCCAATGTGTTCTAATTCACAGTTCACATAAATCAACTTTAGCCATCCCAATCACTTAGTAATTTGGGATTTGGTCCAAGAAGTTGTACAGCCCTAAACAAAAGTACTACACAGTATAATCTGTACACTGCAGAAAGCAAAAGACCTTCCGATTTCTTCAATTCCCCTTGTCGTCTCTGACCTTATGTAAAAACACTGGATATCTAAGAATACGGTGGTATCATCATCATCATCATCATCATCATCATCATCATCATCATCATCATCATCATCATCGATGGAAACAAGGATACAAATTTCTTAATGGCCATTATAGCTACAAAGTACTGTCAGTGCTGTCACGGGGGGGGTGTGTGTGCATGGTTCTTGGTTGCATCAGATGACACTCTGGGGGGTGTCACTTGGTGGGGTGGTACACCCAGAGGAATTGACACAACTACAAGGCAAGGAAAGAAGGATGTTTCCCTACTTGCCCAGCAGCCACACTGTACCCTAAACAGGTTCTCTAGAGGCCACATCGCTGCCCCCTCAGTTGCAGCTGATCTGGGACAGGTGTGCCTTCAGAGTCCCATGCAGCAGCTGCCATACAGGACTCTGAAGGCCTATGGGGGCAGTAGCAAGGTCAGGTGGGGAGGGCAAGGCTGTGTGCCCCCCTGCACCAAGTGACATCAACCTGAGTGATGCCACTGACACAGTAAAGTATAGTTTTTTACTTTCACTTTGTCAGGATTTTTTTCTGCTTCTGGAAGTCATTTCCCCCAAAATAAGTTTGAAACTGAAAACAGAACTGATTTGTTTTTTCACAGATACACAAGCTGGTTTCATAAAACCAAGTTGTTATCAGTCTATTCTCCCTCTGGGGAGGTAACCACCATACCCATTGGTAATCATGACAAAATCAGATCACAAGGACAGTTCTTTCATCCCACTTTTTCAGCTACAATACTTATAAAAGGTCTTACCATATATACTCAATTATGTTGATCTCATGTATAAGTCGAGGGCAGGTTTTGGGGCCAAAATTATAGATTTTGCCATGACCCATGGCTAAGTTGAGATTAAAACATGATGGCTGCTTCAGTGTGTGTATATGTGCACATAGCAAGAGGAATGCTAATTGAGGCTTTTTGCTTCTGCCTTTCAATTTTGGTTTCACCCTTGACTCCCCAGATAGCAGCAGACAGCACAAGCAGAAGAGGGACTCTGTTTAAAAGTGATCAGTCACTGGAGTTTATCAGGCAAGGAAAATTGGAAGTGTAAACCAATGGCGATCCGAACGCAATCATGGGATTAATGTTATTGCATGATAGACTACCACACGCACTTTTGGGCAATGGGAAGTCAGTCGGAACACAATCATGGGGTTTCACGTTATTGCGTGATAGACTACCACATGCAATTTTGGGCAATGGCAAGCTATTTTCGGGCAATTCAAATTCACATATATTCGCTGAACTAGCGAATTCACGTGAATGTGTTCTGGCCCCACTTTCTTTTCATTCGAAATTAAGAGAAATTCCTCCCATGTGATAAACTCCACTGAGAACTCTTTCTGCTTGTCTCAAAAGAAAAAGAAACTCTCTCCCAACCACAGAGTTGAAAAAGCCGCTATCACATTACTATACTGATTCATACTCCACCTTTCCTAGCATCATTTCCTTTTCTAATGATTCATTTTTCCTCATAATGTGGCCAAAGTACCACAGCCTCAGTTTAGTCATCCTGGCTTCTAGTGAAAGTTCAGGTCTGATCCATTCTAGAACTCATTTATCTGTGGGTTTTTTTTTTTGGGGGGGGGGGGGGTTGGGCTATGTGGCCATTTTCCAGAATAGTTTCTTCCTCATTTGTCTGTCTTCTTGGCTGTCCACTTAGCACTCTTCTTCAGCACCATATCTTAAATGAGTTTATTTTCTTTCTAACAGCTTTTTTCACTATCCAGCTCTTCACATCTGTACATGGTAATGGGGAATACTGTACAATGCATTGGACTATCCTGACTTTAGTGTTTAGTTACATCTTTTCACTCTATGGTCTTGCTCAGTTCTTCCATAGCTGCCCTTCCCAATCTGGCTAATATTGTACAAGTGCCACTAGGCCATAATGCACACAATATGAACATATCTCTTCATAATTATTTTGGATTGCTTTGGTTTCTAAAATATTATGTGGAATTCCTAATGGACTCAAGTTCTGAATTAAATACAAAGGACTGACAAAAGCCATCTATCCCTTAGTTATTCTAAATTCTTAAAGAGAAAATTACTCTTGCTGTTAAAAGGTTAAGTGGTATAACCATTATATTAAAAATGTGATTGAAAACATACATGAGGTTTTATATAAGTTGTGTAGAAATGCACTGTTCTGTTCATTAAATATTTCCAAATTGTTATACAAGTTCTCCTTCAAATTTAATCATAAAGTACTCATTTTTATCTTGATCAGAATTTCCTGTTCTCAAAAGCTCACAGTGGAAACGCTTTCTGTTGTTTGCTGCTACAGTTCTGGAAATAAAACAGCATGTTGCCTGGAAGAGGATATTATAATTCATGAGAAAAGACAGCCCTGTAACCATTCCTGTGAAGTAAAATCTTTTCACATCTAGGACTCTGGTGCTTCTTGCACTCAAAATCCACCAGTCAGCCCAGTAAAGCACAAACATAACATGTATAAAATAAAGCAATTTTTAAAAAAGAAGACGCTAGCATATTAGGTATTTTGCAAGAGAGAAATGTAGGCCTGTTATGCTCAACAGTAATTCAAAAGAGGTTATATTCTCTCTTCAGGGAAGAAAAATGGGAGGTTTGCTGACTGAATATGTAACCAACCTCATATTTTATATGTGGAAAAAAAACTGTATGAAGTTTAAATCATTAGTATGTTATAGGGAAAACCAAATACCTTCCCTTGATTTCATTGTTTAACTTCTGAATGCTGAACTGACTGTCCCTGCTGACTGATGACCAACTGATGTGTCAGGACTCACAGATGAGCTAACTATAATTATCTGTCTTTGTTTAGCTTTTTAAATAGAGAGATACAAAGAAAGTGTGATCGGATACAAATAAAAGGTTTTTCAGTATAATTAACTGTGCTGCAAAATGAAGAACTTCATCAAGTACATGACCAGCTGCCATCGCTGAAATTAAATCCTTGTTTGAGCAAGACTAAGATGATTCCCAGGCTCACAGAATCATAGAGTTGGAAGAGACCACAAGGGCCATCTAGTGTAATCCTATGCCATGCAGGAATACAAAATCAAAGAACAGTGGGCCCTCTCTTTACACGGGGGATCCATTCCAGATCCCCCCCCCCCGCATAAGGGAAAAACTACCTATGCTCGAGCCCCATAGGAAATAATGGGGCTCGTGAACAAGGGGTGAGAGGAATTCTGTTGATCAAACATATAAGAAACCTAGACTGGAGTCTTTATAAAATGGGCACATCAGTTTGTTATGCACACATCTGACTGAAAGAGACTAGGGAAGTGTTTTTAATATAATATATGATGCATTGTGTTTTTGACAGCATAGTGACTTTAGTCAGCTTCATTATTCTCTGTTGCTAATATAGGCCTTTAAAACATTAATTACAGAAATATGATAGTAAAATCCTTAAAACTGTCATGAAAGCTCAGGGGATGGTTTTATAACTTGACATCATTTTGGTTCCTTATTACTTACCTAAAGTGAATTTGAAGATCACTTTGTCCTATAAAAATCAGTACCCATAGATCTAGTAACTTTATCCTTTAACCCACTAGAAAATACTGATCAAATATTCTGGATTTCTTGGCAGTTAGCTAAAGATTAAAAAAGCATTTCCTCTTCTCACTGCAGCAAATTCTCTTCTGTAGTTTTACTATATAACTGCCTGTAAACATGGTTGTGGTGCAGCAGGCCAGGGTACCGGGGAAAATTTGGCATCCAATTAAACATGAACTCTATCATATTGTGGGCCTACAATTACCTGGAAAAGATTTTAAGAGCTTCCTTTTCATTAATTATATTGAAAATGACCTCAATTCTCAGAGGTGAAGTAGTTTTATAAGCTCAGTATCTAGGCTTTAAATATTTAAACAGATATGTAGTTAAGAATAAACTAAGATCCCATTTGAAAATAAAAATACCTTCAACCTTCATATTGGAGAGGAACCTGCTATTATGACTGCTTTGTTTACAGTCAAGTAGAAAACATAGTTCAAAGTCTGCACATAGAGTGGGCCCTCCTTATCTGCAGACATGCCATCTGCAGATTCTAGCATCCGTAAACAGCAAGCCCCCAGTTGTCCCCAATGGCGGCACATACACATAGCTACGCCACCATTAGGGACAGTCCCGATAGTCCCGTTGTCCATGGGGGCTGGCAAGGGGCACCCTATTCCCACAGTGCCCTCTGCCCGCTGCCAGCCCAGGAGGTGGGATGTGGGCAGAAAGGGGCGGCAGCACTGGGACTGGTATGGATGGTACCAGAGTCCAGGCTCAGCCTTGCCAATAAGGGCACCAACACCTCCTCTTTCTTGGCTTGCCACCCAGTGCTCCAAAGGTGAGAGCACCCTGAGGGAAGGTGTGGGGTCAGCCCAGCAAGATTCCCAGGGGAGAGGGGTATTGAGGTGACCCCTCTCTCCCAGAAATCTTACTGGGCTGGCCCCACACCTTCCCTCATGGGGCGCTCTCACCTCTGCCTGCCCTGAAGTCGCCCAGGAGGCAGGGGACTTCAGGTAAGTTCCGCTGTTTGGGGACAATGGTGGCTTACCTGAAGTCTCGTTGTCTCTAATGGCGGTTTAGGTGTGTGCATGGACCACCACTGAGAACAATAGGGACTGTCCCTAATGGCAGTGCAGCCACATGGACATGCCACCACTGGGGACAACAGGACTTGAGCATCAGCAGATATCCATGGTGGAGTCCAGAACACATCCCCCACAGATACTAAGGGCCCACTGTATATGTTGCAAAATGGTGAGTTGTAGCCAGACTGAGTAATATTTAGAGCAGAATTCTACTTAGGGTAAAACTACTGAACTCACTGACAGGTGACTAAGATAAATCCCATTGATTGCAATAGGTGTGCTCTCAGTAGATTAGGTCTGAATACAACCAACAATAATAGAGCTAATTTCATATATTACTTTTACTTCAATGTACTTAATACTGATAATTATACAAAAATAATATTATTGTTCTAAAGCCTCATTTTCAGGGAGGAAAACCCCACCAAACTGCAGGCAATAGTGTGAATATCTTTAATTCTCCATTCTTTAATTCCTCCTCTGCCTGGGAAAACAGCAGGAGCAACAACATGTAAACAATAAAACACCAGTTTAATCCATTTACATGCATGGTTTGGAAATTTAGTCTTGGCAAGGGGACATGAACTTTTGTTTTCCCAGGCTCAAATCTCTTGGGAATCTTCAAATTTTGTGATTTCTTTTCATTGAGAATAAATTCACAGTTAATAAAACTGTGAAGCATGACTTGGTCATGAAAAACCGTAAAACTGATTCATGGCCCACTTTGCATAAAAGGAAATAAAATGGGGGAGGGGGGCTTGAAAACTGTTGTAATGGTTTGGCTGCATGTTGCTCTTAAATGTTCTGCTGCAAAGCGAATCAAAGGGAATTTCACAATGCCTATTTCAAGCTATCCTTTGAGGCAGTATGTCTTTACTGTCAGGACAAAGTAGGACATGAGTGGGAGATCTGTGATTGGGTTCTTCCAAGGTCTGTGTGTTCTTTAAACAATCAAAGCAAAGTGGCTCAAGAGATCACATTGGAATACTGCACTGTGGGAATATTGGATAACTCTTTTCCCATGCACTATTTCCATCTACATAGGGACCACCAAATGCAGTGTTCAAACACGAATCATGGAACATGAGAGACACTGCAGACTGGGTCAGCCAGAAAAAACCAGCAGTAGCAGAACACATTACAAACCATCCTAGGCACTAAATGCTGTTTAAAAACACTGAAATTCTGGACCATGCCAACAAATATAAAGTCAGAATGCATTGAAATCCACAAACACTTGGACAACTTCAACAAGAAAGAAGAAACCCCCAAAGTAAATAAAGTTTGGCTACCCGTCCTGAAAGACACCAAAACCAGGACTCAGCAAATGCAAATGAGAAACAACTCAGGGTCAGAGGCTTTCCCAGCAAACTATGATCACCAATTAGCAGACACACATCCTCTGAGGAGGCTATCACCAACAAAACAATACACAGATTAACATGGGAATCACTCCTCCTCACCCAGGGTCACACAGTATATATATTCGTATACCCAATCTCTCCCAGGTTAGCATTCTCTGAAAATGCCAGCCACAGATGCTGGTCGGGAATAAACTCTTCTAGAACATGACTACATGGCCCTAAAAACCCACGAAAAAAACTATGGATGCCAGCCATGAAAGCCTTCGACTTCACATCAGAAAATACTTATTTCCAGTCATGTTACAAAGCAAGTAAGATACTTTACCTGTAACTGTTTTTCTTTTGTCACATCTACACGAGCCAGAATACTCTGGGGACAGCCCAGATTATTCTGGCCCCTGAGTTGCCCTGAATTCCCCAAATTACCTGGGCACTGTACAGCAATGTATGCATCCTGCTGTGCCACCCGCAGCCACCAATTCTGGTACAAGCCACCTCCTCTAAGGTCAGAACAAGGTGCCCAGTGAAGATCCCATTCCTGGGTGCCTCAACCTCAGAGGTGACTTGTGCCAGCAGCAGAGGTACCAGGTGGCACAGTGAGATGTGCATGTGATCAGCTGCTCTATATCACTCCAGAGGGCTCTGGATTTTCTGGGAAAATCTGGAACAAAAGCTGCGTTTTTAAAATCTGGTTTAAGAGTAGTATAGTGTGAGTTGCATTTGAACTGGTCGGAACAGTTTGTTCCAGAATCAGGGATTGGATCCTGGGTTATCTGAACTGAACACCATGAGAAGAGAGTAAGGACATGTTATTTAAACTGTACAGACACAGCCTCTGAGTGCTTCTCAGCATGATCGATGATCATACATACAGGACTCTGTAAAACACAAAGCCTTCCAGACTCAAGTAGGTACAAATTGTGCACACACTCCTTACCTAAAGAAAAAACTTTCCCATCAAATTACTCTCCTACTTGTTACAAAAGTCATTCGATATGAGTCCAGTAGAGTCACTGTGGCGGTATCCAGACTGGCGCAAAGAGCCGGCCTGGATACGTACTAGGGTTGCCTTGGGGCGTCCTTTATGGACGCCTCACAACCCTAGGACATACTCTGTACATCAAATTGGCAGCACCCTATCTACATGGACGCCGCCATTTTGATGTAATGGACGTGCTGCGTTGAAACGGCATGGGCGTCACGTCATGGCGCCACTGTAAGGCGCTTGTGGTGCCCTTTCTCCCTTTCCCTGCTGCTGGCGGGGTGTCCTTGGGGCATAAAGCCCCAAGGACACCGCTTTCCAGGCCGCGGGGAAGCAGCGTTTTGCCGCTTCCCCGAGGCCTGGAAAAGCGGGGGATCGGGGCCTCTGGAGCTGCCGCTGTGGCAGCTCAAGCCCCGATCCATCAGGGAAAGGGGCAGGTGCAGGCTGCCCCAAAGGGGCGGTCTGTATCCCACCTATGTTAATTCCACTAATGGTGAAGTTCCAAGGCAACTTTAAGAATGTGTGCTCCCAGCTATATCTGGGGGAAAATTTTCTAACTGCAGCCAAGTATTTTGCCAAGATGGACAACATGAATTACAGGTAAGGGTAATCAGAGATTTGCTTTAACAAAAATCTGAAAATGGTATGTAGTGTGCTTCAGGTTGTTTTTTTAAAAAAAAAACATGATTAATGTCAGTGTTGATTAGGGAAGTAAAACTGCTTATTTTCTTGTCATGAAATTTCACATTTTTCTGTGCTGAGCAAGATTACAAAAGATTGTAATTTTTATTTTTAATTTATCACACTTTGGGACCTTTTTTTGCCAAAAAAAATTGCACAAAAATACTGAGAAAAAGAAAAATTCCCAATATGTGGCTAGAATAGACAGAAAAATAGTTTTTTGTGGGTTCTTCGGGCTATGTGGCCATGTTCCAGGAAAGTTTCTTCCTTTTCAAAACCCACAAAAAACTATGGATGCCGGGCATGAAAGCCTTCAACTTTACAGACAGAAAAATGCTTCTGGGTATATGTGGGATACAGAGGGGGGATACAGGATATGCCTGAGACCAGCTTGTGACCTGTTAACTGAAGGACATCAGTGCAAGCAACAATCGCTGGGTTCATACGGTACAATAAAGAATGCTATTTTTCCTTATGGTATCCCAAATATGGGGTTAATTACTCTCCTGTAGGAGGCGGTGTTGCAGCGCAACACAATCTACATCCCATCCCACTAATGTTAGAAATATAGCTGACTTTATGCTTAATCCCTTATGCATAGCAACACCCAAAGAATACTCAGGAAAAGAGTTATAGAAAGAAAGCTAATAGCAAGAAAATCAACTCATTTCAAATGTTGCACTGGAGAAGAATTCTACCAATATAGTGGACTTGTAAAAAGACAAATACCTGTAAATCAACAAATTGATTCCTAGAAGCCAAAATGACTAAAGTGAGACTGTCGTACTTTGGGCATATCATGAGAAGACGTGACTCACTAGAAAGACAAAGTCTTTTTAAAAAAAATAAAGTAGAAGGCAATACAAAGGTCTTTTTTTGATAAGGCAGAAGGCAGCTTGGTAAGGTAGAAGGCAGTAGGAATAGGGGAAGACCATATTCCTGAGTCTGCAAGACGTAAACAGGGCTGTTGATGGTATGGTGACTTAGAGGTC
The DNA here is from genome assembly GCF_019175285.1 of Sceloporus undulatus. Classification (NCBI taxonomy): domain Eukaryota; kingdom Metazoa; phylum Chordata; class Lepidosauria; order Squamata; family Phrynosomatidae; genus Sceloporus; species Sceloporus undulatus. Next base: position 15,018,914 of record NC_056526.1, on the reverse strand, counting down.
TCTCATTCTTAGGGTTGTCGTAAGTGGAGATCAACTTAGGGCAATTAATAATAGCAACAACATTTGTCACCACTCTCCCCACATTTATTTAGGACTGCTCTATGAGTTCTTTTTTTTTTTTTTTGGCATCATCATCAGTAAGTTAATTGTGCTGGCCAAAGGCCATGACAAATAACTTTAAAACATATAAAAACATACAAATGTCACCCAACAAGAATTGTTACTAAGGTAGTATAAAGGGTATCAACAATGCAAAACTATAAGTGAACTTCTAAGTTGGCAAGCAAATCAAATTACTACTTTTGAGTCTCCAGGAACATTCGTGGCAATTCTGTCTGTCTGTCTGTCTGTCTGTCCATTTATCTCTTCTAATCTATTTGCAGCCAAAGCAAAAGAGTCCACTTTATGTGTCACATAAACCCAATCACACTAGCAAAATCCCACTGAGAACAGGATTTAAAGTAGATTTAAATTAGAAAAAATCTGCAAATGCAGGAAGTTTATCACACATCATTCCTGCAAATGTGAAATAACGTGAAGTTAAAGTGAAGGCAAAGGGGAAAAAATGGCAGCTTTTTACTTTCAGGAAGTTCCTCCAACCTCCTCCCTATCCTGGCTGTCCTCTATGGGGCAGCCATGGTGGGGATGAGGCTTGGGGTGCAGGGTTTGCCCTCCATCCTCAACCCCACCTTGGCTGTCATCTGTGGGGCAGCCAAGCTGGGGATGAGGCTTGTCCTCCATCCTTGTCCCCAGCCCGGCTGTCCCTTCATGAGACAGCCAGGCTGGGGAAGAGCCTATTATTGTATTGACCCATATATAAATAAGTTGATCCATGTTTTTGGGATTAACTTTTTGGACAAAACTTTTCAACTTATACACAAGTACGTACAGTACATGCATCTGAAAAAGTACGCTCACGTCTATGAAAGTTCATGCTACCAGCTTTTTGCTTTCAGATAGTCTCAAAGGTGCTACAAGATCCTTTTGCATACTGATACTGAACCAATTCCTCAAGAGACTCCCTACTTCCACGTTACCAAGGATTTCAATAATATCCAAGGGGCATTTATTATATAGTGGGCAACTAGTCTTCCACCTGACACTGACCAGAAAAAACAGAGTCTATTTTTAAATACCTCCTTATTATCCTGTTGATCTAATACTGCAATTGGAATTTCTTATAACTGAAGTTTGGTCACTCTCTTTGTATTCTGATTACAGTTGGGCAAGAACCAAGAATTAAATACTTTTTTCAGCAAATTGTTTAAACAACTGAAAATAGATTTAACAAAATTTAAAAGACTGAATAGTAATATCCTAAACAACAACTAACAAATCACTTACCTAGCTGACATCCAACATTCCAGAATTCCTGAGGATTATAATTGGAGGAGTTTGCTCGTGTTCCTTTAGGGTATATTCTTGTAATAAATCGGACTGTATGTTGAACAAATTCATTAGCTACAAGGAGACATTTTCAAATTGTGTTACTGATTATTATTATTATTATTATTATTATTATTATTATTATTATTATTAACCTTTATTTATAAAGCGCTGTAAATTTACACAGCGCTGTACATACAATCTTTTTAATTGGACGGTTCCCTGCCCTCAGGCTTACAATCTAAAAAGACATGACACAAAAGGAGAAAGGAGTGGTGGTGGTGATTGTTAACATTTCTTCAAATGACTCTATCTTAGAGTTTTCTTGGTAAGATTTATTCAGAGGTTTGCCACTGCATTAAATATTCTTATGCCTGTTGGTAACAAATTCAAGAAAACATACAGTGGACCCCTGGTATCCAATGATGTTTGGTTGTAGGACCCCACATGGATACCAACATCCGTAGATGTTCAGGTCCCATTAAATACAATGGTTTAGTAAAATGGTGTATCTGATATAAAATAGCAAAATCAAGGTTTGCTATTTGGAATCTATATTTTTTTAAAGTATTTTCAAGCCAAGGATGGTTGAATCCATGGATAATAAATCCAGGGATATGAAGGGCGGATTGTATTTATGTCATCCCTCCGAAACAGTGGAAGAAGGTTATATAAAAGCAGACCACAATTCACACTCCATTCTCTCTACTCTGGTCTACCATGACTTGTGATCAAAAATAAACCTGATTAAACTATATTTTGTAGGGTTCCCTCTTGAACTCATTTTGAAAACTCTGAATGAAATACGAGTGTCATGAAGTCAGCTTCTGGCCGTCTCATGGGCGCAAAGCCAGCTTTTTGCCAACTGAAAAGGGAGTGGGTTTTTTGCTGCTCCTTTTTCGGATGGCTTTAAAGCGGTTTGGGTCTGCAGCGTGCAGTTGCCATGGCTCCAATCGGCCTTTGGAAGGGGTGGCTTCAAGCTGCCCCTTCCGCTGGTATATTTCTGCCCGTAGTTATTTATTTCAGGTTTTTATTTTAAGACAAACTTCCCTTTATTTACTTTTCACATTTCCTATACTGTTCAGTATGTGTAAAAGGTACTCACCAGCAGCTAATTAACACAAACGTTTAGCCACAGAACTCATAGTGAGTGATGAATCAACACTTGAAACATTCATCACCTGCCAGCCTGTATGACAAGCTGCCTCATAAAGTTTATTGACAGTTCTGATGGCTTAAGCAAGAGAAGACAGCAATATCAGACTTTATCAGACTGAATTCTACGAATTACCTTTTAGTTTTGCCAGCTTTCGGGCTTTTGCCTCTCCAATTGAATTATTTTCATAAAAAAGCTGCTTTTCTCGGGATTCTTCAAAGCTTATAAACTTTCGAGTTTTAGCATAAATCACAAGGTCTGACAGTGCCACAGCAATGTTTATTTTTTTCATCTAGAAATAATATGAAAGACAACTGAAGGTACTCTGAATTATCTTTTCAAGATTTCATCAGTATTTATACCCAACTGTGAGATCATTTATATTCAGAGCAGTTGAAGTAGAAAATTAATATAAATACCGTACATGTTGAGTATCCCTTATCCAGAATTCCAAAATCTGAAATACTCCAAAATCCAAAACTTTTTAGCTATGTACCTGTACTATATTTGTGAAACTGGAGAGACAAGGATCTGTAAAATGGTGTTAGCCGTGGAATCATACAGTTGGATTCCCACCACTTCAAAGATCCTGTCTTTCTCCAGTCTCATTATGTACAATACAAATACAGGTATTCCAAAATCTGAAAAAAATCCAAAATACGTAACAGTAACACTTCTGTTCCAACGCATTTCAGATAAAGGATACCTAACCTGTACTTTCATCTATATACCACTTTTCCTCTAAAGAGTTCAAGGCAGTACACATGATTCCCTCCTATCACTATTTCTTAAAACACCCCTAATTAGACTTACAGACAGATACTAGTCAAATGGGCTTCATGAATTAATGGACATTTAAACCTGGTATCCACAGTCCTACTCTGACACTATGGCCTGAAACAGACAGGCCAAAAGCTGCCCTCAGCCTGATCCGGGGCGTGGTGTTTAGATGACACATGAAGGATGTGAAGAACCTCACTCATGCATTCCGGGTTTGTTATTAACTTTATGGAATGGCGTTGATCTGCATCTCTCCAAGTTCGGAGCAGGAGCCGGTGGTTGAGGTGGGGTGGCAGATCCCAAATTGCCAGGTCTGTACTTGTCCTCCAAAGTCTGATGGAGAGGGAACACAATGCTTTCCTCCCGGAAAGCTCCAGGAAGCTAGCTCATTGCAACAGGTGTGTAGGGAAAGAGGAAGAGGATCTCCTCATAAAGCTGGCCAGGAGGAGCCTTGTCCTGCCAAAGAGTTGATGATGCAAATGTATTTGAAATATTTTCAAGGTATACTCAGTTTAATCTAGGTTTGTTCATATTGTTATTCACACTGTCGATGATACAAATCTTTTTTAAAAACTCAGGAAAAGACCTGTTATTGAATATTCCAGGAAAAGTGGGTTTTTTGGTACTTCCTCCCCCAAAAAAACTCAATTGGGTGCATTTGGGGTGCGTGTGGACAAGGGTTCGACTCAAATTCATCCTGGTTTATTTTCACCATGTGAATAGAGCCAAAGCATGAACTAGAAAATCCTAGTTCGAATTTCAACTACATAGTTTGACTCTATAGCCCACTGCCTCTCAGCTTCTTTCAATCTCCTTACCAGAATTATGGAGATTACTATCATAGAGGTGACATGATAGCCATGTTTAAACATTTGCAGGGAAGTCATATTGATGATGGAGCAAACCTGTTTTCTGAGGATCTAGAGACTAGGACACAGAGCAATGGATTCAAACTACAGGAAAACAGATTCCACCTAAACATTAGGAAGACCTTCTTGACAATAAGAGCTGTTCACCAGTGGAATATGCTGCTGCAGATTGTGGTAGAGTCTCTTTCTTTGAAGCTTTTTAAACAGAGGATGGATGGCCATTTGTCAGGACTGCTTTTATTGTGTATTCCTGTATCACAGGAGTTGGACTGGATGGTCCTTGGGGTCTCTACCTCTATCTATAATTCTTCAAAGATAAGCAAAACAATACACATTTGTTTCCAGCTCAGCATTTTAATTTTACATCATCATACTTACTCGTTGCTTTTTATACGCTGGGCCTGAACCTTTCCAATGCGCTTGTCTCTTCTTAAGCAAGGGTTGCTTAGGGTGTGAAAGATCTTGCTCCTCATCACTTGATTCTTCCTCTTCAAATTCTCCTGCCTGACCATGGCTATCTATGCCCTTTCTTGCAAGTGTTTCTTCAAGTGTTCCAAGTTTTTTATTTTTTATCACTATTTTGAATTTCAGTGCCTTAGAAAAGAAATTTGATAGTATTAAGTATCATTAATCATAGAAACAATAAGATGAAAGATTATTTCAAGATTAGCAAAACAAAAATAGTAAACAGCACGTAGAGAGTCTCCAGTATGTGTATTCTACCTCATAGTTACTCTATCTGCCAGAGCAAAATTCTTTAGAATCATAGAGTTGGAAGAGACCGCAAGGGCCATCCAGTCCAACCCCCTGCCATGCATCTAAATCAAAGCATACCCGACAGATGGCCATCCAGCCTCTGTTTAAAGACCTCTAAGGAAGAAGATTCCACTACACTCCGAGGAAGTTTGTCCCACTGTCGAACAGACCTTACTGTCAGGAAGTTCCTCCTAATGTTGAGGTCCTTCCTTAGAGGTCTTCAAACAGAGGTTGGATAGCCATCTCTCGGGGATGCTGGATTGTGATTTCCTGCATGGCAGGGGGTTGGACTGGATGGCCCTTGTGGTCTCTTCCAACTCTACAATTCTATGATTCTAGGTGGAATCTCTTTTCCTGTAGCTTGCATCCATTGCTCCGGGTCCTAGTCTCTGGAGCAGCAGAAAACAAGTTAGCTCCCTCCTCAATATGATATCCCTTCAAGTATTTAAACGGGGCTATCATATCACCCTTTAACCTTCTCTTCTCCAGGCTAAACATCCCCAGCTCCCTAAGTCGTTCCTCATAGGGCATGGTTTCCAGACCCTTCACCATTTTAGTCATCCTCCTTTGGACATGCTCCAGTTTCTCAACATCATTTTTAAATTGTGGTGCCCAGAACTGGACACAGTATTCCAGGTGGGGCCTGACCAGAGCAGAACAGAGTGGCACTATTACTTCCCTTGATCTAGACACTATACTTCTATTGATGCAGCCTAAAATTGCATTGGCCTTTCAGCTGCCACATCGCACTGTTGACTCATGTTCAATTTGTGGTCTACTTGGACTCCCAGATCCCTTTCACACATAATCTCATTCAGCTAGGTGTCACCCATCCTATATCTGTGCATTTCATTTTTCCACCCTAAGTGAAGTACCTTACATTTCTCCCTGTTAAAATTCATTTTATTAGATTTGCCCAGCTTTCTAATCTATTAAGGTCATTTTGAATTTTGATCCTGTCCTCAGGGGTATTAGCTGCTCCTCCTAATTTGGTGTCATCTGCAAATATGATAAGTATACCTCAAATTCTGTCATCCAAGTCACTGATAAAGATGTTGAATAGCATTGGCTCCAGGACAGAACACTGTGGGACCCCACTGGTCACTTCTCTCCAGGATGAAAAGGAGCCATTTTTGAACACCCTTTGGGTTCGGCCAGTCAACCAATTACAAATTACATGTAACAGTTACATTGTCTAGCCCACATTTCACTAGCTTGTTTGCAAGAATGTCATGGGGAACCCTGTCAAAAGCCTTACTGAAATCAAGATATACTATATCCACAGCATTCCCTTCATTTAATAAGCTTTAGAACATTACTTGTTCATCCTGCATAGAAAGACTGATAATGATGTTCAGCTAGTAGCTTGCTATATTAGTGAAGTATATTCCTTAGTTACATAAACATCTCTTGCATTAATAATAATTCAGCCTTTAGGGCTGAAGGGTGGGGTATAAATACCATAAATAAATAAATAAATAAATAAATAAATAAAACTAATGTTCCTAATGTTGAGGTGGAATCTCTTTTCCTGTAGCTTGCATCCATTGTTCCGTGTCCTGTTCTCTGGAGCAACAGAAAACAAGCTTGCTCCCTCCTCAATATGACATCCCTTCAAATATTTAAACGGGGCTATCATATCACCTCTTAATCTTCTTTTCTCCAGGCTAAACATCCCCAGCTCCCTAAGTCGTTCCTCATAGGACATGGTTTCCAGCCCCTTCACCATATTAGTCACCCTCCTTTGGACACGCTCCAGTTTCTCAACATCCTTTTAAAACTAATTATTAAACTAATATTCCAGGTGGTGCCTGACCAAACCAGAATACAGTGGCACTATTACTTCTTTTGATCTAGACACTATACTTTTATTGATGCAGCCTAAAATTGTACTGGCCTTTTTAGCTGCCACATCGCACTGTTCACTCATGTTCAACTTGTGGTCTACTTGGACTCCTAGATCCCTTTCACACGTAGTTTCATTCAGCCAGGTGTCACCCATCCTATATCTGTGCATTTTATTTTTCTGCCCTAAGTGCAGTACCTTACATCAATAAAGCACTGACATTATTATTAAGTCAATAAAATAGCTAAAACATCTAGAACACCTAAAACATTTAGAAAACATACATCATAACCAAAAGTGAAGCATTTTATCTTAAAGATCTCCTATAAGAAGTCAGATGGATAAGCCCGCTGGAAGAGATCCGTCTTAAGTACTGTATATACTCAACTATAAGTCGACTTCATGTATAAGTCGAGGACAGGTTTTGGGGGCTAAAAGGATGGATTTTGATATGACCCATGTATAAGTCGAGAGTAAAATTTAGAGGCATGTGACAAAGGATCTATAGGATGAAGCAAAAGAAAATGATGCCAAAGAACTTAACAAAATTCCAGCAGGCATAACTGTTTGTGCTCACTAAAGACTGGATGAATGAGAGAACAGGGGGGTGTCAGTGCTTTCAGGACAGATTACACTTTTGTCTTTCACAAAGAGATGGTTCCCTTTTTATAAGAGATAAAGTACAGTATTTACAACGACCCATGGATAAGTCGACTCAGGTTTTTTGGGGTCAATTTTTTTACTAAAATTTCTAGACTTATACATGAATATATACAGTATCTTCCCATCTATATATGTGCCCATTTACCTGGTGTGCAAATGCCTGCTGCATAAAAGAAGGAGAGGCCACATCCTATGCAGAGATATTTATTATTTATCATTATTTAATTCATTCAACACTTACTAAACAATTGTCTAACCTTCTTGAATTAGAATTGCAATACAATATAGTACAAAGATCTAAACACACTAAACCCAAAATCATTACAATACAATACAATACAATACAACACAAAGTTGACTCAAAAGAATCCAATAAAAATGGGGAGCTAAAACAGTGAAGAAATAAAGCAAGAATTAAAAGCACTAACATGTAACAGGGATTAAAACAGAAAAGAATAAAAAGGCCTAGGTCAACAAAAACAATCCTAAATTAATATTTGAAAGAAAACTACGTTGGTATGAGACAGATTGCCTTGGGAAATGAGACCATCACCCAGATTACTACCTCAGAGTGTGGTAGAGTCTCCTTCTTTGGAAGTTTACAGAGGCTGGATGGCCGTCTGTCGGGAGTGCTTTGATTGTGTCTTTCTGCATGGCAGGGGCTTGAACTCAATGGCCCTTGATGGCCCTATTTCCAACTTTATTAATCTTTCTCTATCAGCCACATTTTAGGCTTCAGAATAAACAGGACATTCTGAATGGCTTCTTCAAAGATGACCTTAGAAAGACCCAGGATATACCCACACTGCTCAACTGCAACAGTTTGATACAACACTCATGGCTCCATCCTTCAGAATCCTGGGATACCTGCTTTGGTGATGTAGTTGGAATTTTCTGCTAGTGTGCAAGCCTACACTTCGTGGAATGTAGCATGAGAAAAGCTGCCAAGCAAAAAATTCTAAGTACCCACTGAAGCCAACTGTTCTTTATGCCAACAGGATCAGCATTCAGCACAGAGCTTAAACATGCAAGTTTCGCACTTCTATTTATATGGGTTAAAAGAGCAGTTTCTTTCAGCTACTGTGTACCATTAAAACCTACACAGGAGTACAATGTAAGAATTTTTATGAAGAGAATTTAATCATACAGATGCTCAGCATACTGTTTTTAATTGCAAAAGGAGAACAAATGGATGAAGAGAGAATTATTAGATATAAAACTGAGCTCCTGGGAAATAATGCCATCTTGCATGTACTGCTCAAGTTTCTTGAGTTCAGGTGAAAAGAGATATGTGTAACTTCAAATTCACTATATTATTCAAGACAGTAACTGTAAATTGATTTACTATGTATGAGGATTTGGGAAGGAGGGAATTCCAGCCATTGTAGAATAAAGAAGGTTATCGCATCAGTGCCTGAAACATTTCTATTCTGTTCCCAAAACGTTTCAAGATGTAACGTTATGGGAACGGATATTATCGCATTCGAAAATGTAAAGCGTTCCGAGAACGTTACAGGAATACAATTTACTGCATTTGTCCTTATAGGAAGCGTGATAAGTATGAGAACGTTTCAATATTTGCACATGCGTATTTGTAACAGTGTATTCTTGTTCATGAGTACCACATACACAGAACAAAAGGCTTTTACAGGGAGATATTTGTGCAAACACAACCTAATCTTTTTATATACAAGATACATATAGACACACACACACACACACACACACACGTATACACACATATAGTCCGCAATCTATATATACAAAAAATTATATGCATATATATGTATATATTGTGTGTAATATATTTATATTATATATAATATATATTTTGTATATATTACATATTTAAAATATGTATATTGTATATATATTGTATGTATACTTTTAGACACACACACACACATATATAAATGTTATACATATACATAAACATAGGGTTGCCATCCCTGGGGACCTCAAAACTGGGAAAATGTAGGACAATGTTTTAAAATGTAGGACTTTTTTTTTAAATTCCCTGGCCAGGAAATTTTAAAAAGAAGGTCCTACATTTTTAAACCTTGTCCAGGGCCAGGCTAGAGCTGGGAAGACAGCCTCTCTCAAGTCCCAGCCAGGCTTTGGAGGACTCTGCAATCGAGGAGCCCCATCCAGAGCCAGGCTGGAGCTGGGGAGACAGCCTCTCTCAAGTCCCAGCCAGGCTTTGGAGGACTCTGCAGTCGAGGAGCCCCAGCCAGGGCCAGGCTAGAGCTGGGGAGACAGCCTCTCTCAAGCTCCAGCCAGGCTTTGGAGGACTCTGCAGTCGAGGAGCCCCAGCCAGGGCCAGGCTAGAGCTTGGGAAACGGAATGCAGGGAGGGAAGTCCTTTCAGCCAATCACAACAAGGCAGAACATGGGAACGGAAGTAAGAACAGATTACATTACCGCTCTGACATTTCTTGGACCGTTTTAAAAACGTTTCCACAAGCTTGGATCACTTTCTCATCCGTTCCCTCCGAGGAACACATATGGAACACTTTGAGGGGTATGCAGAACCCGATGGGAACCCGATGGGGACAAAAACGTGCGGTAAAGTTGAAAGTGTTCCGTTCCAATCGGGTTCCAAAAATGTTCTCGGAACGCGATGCGATAAACTCCAAAGTATCTGCCCCTTGTTTTCTCTTCTTACTTCTTCATTATAGGAATAAAATCTGGCTTTTCTCTTTATGTTTCTTATTTCATATCTCATTCAAAACAAAATTTTGTCAGGGATGCAACAGTTTTGTCAGAGATGTACACTGATGTGATTAATATTAATTAGGATTATCTGTACATCTAGCACTAGCTTCTGGCACATAATTTTTCATGTAAAAAAAAACAAACAAACATCTGTGGATGTTCATGTCCCATTAAATACAGTGGCATAGTAAAATGGCATTCCTTATATAAGATAGCAAAATCAAGGTTTCCTTTTGAGAATTTATATTTTTAAGAATGTTTTTAAGCCATTGATGGTTGTATCCATGGATAAAGAATCTGTGGATACAAAGGGCAGATTATAACTCTAAACTGACAAAAACGTATACCACATGCAATGTGAGGATGAGAATGGTAAATCCCATACCACCCACAACAATTTCTTCCCAATTATGTTTTACAAGAAAGAAAGTTATTGCTGTTACCTCAGGAGAGGGCAACTCAGTTGGCATCTCATCATGAACTGTAGATGTAACCAACTTGTCACCCAGGATACTTGTTAGATAATCTGCAATTACTTCTTGCTGTTTAGGGCTGCAGTGGTCATCCAAAGACAGTATCAGAGGATAATCAGAGACCTAAAATTACAATTCAAGGCAATTATGATTCTGCATTTCACAAGTAAGAAACATATAAAATTAGAACAAGGAATATTTCAAGAGGTACACAAAATTATTGGCAATAAAGGCACAAAATAACACCATGGCCTCTTATGATGCTTCTGAATCCCTTATTTTCTGCTATAAGGCAAAACTTAAAATAGCAATATTCTCCAAACTACAAGGGGCTGCAGCTAGTACAGAAGACTGCTGCCCAGTAGTGACAAGCACCAAACATATGACACTAGGTTTACCAGATCTCAGGAGTTTTCATGAGCCATATCCAGGAAGAAAACAAGAGTGCAAATTCTTCAGTTTTGGTGGCTTCAGCTCCAAGCAAGAGGAAAGATGGTGTACAAATTCCACCACACTTAGTGGAGCAAAAACTTGCAATAATTGATTTGTTGCTGCAACTTGCAAACACTCTCCAAGTAGTCTATATATTTACTTAGCTTTGCAGACATCTGTTACTGCACCAGATGGCAATAGGAAACAGGACTCATTACAAGATGGCACTGCCTGCTTCTCTGAGAAGAGTGTTAAAATGGTGGCTAAAGGGGCTACAATTTAGACAAAAGCATTTTTTTGGCAATAAGACAAAAAGGAGGAGCCACCAGGGAGGCCTTAAGGCACAGTAGTTAAAAATGCTGGTACTGCAGCCACAACGTTGTAAGTTTGATCCCGGAGGGCCCCAGGGTGACTCAGCCTTCCATCTTTTCATAGATCAGTTGGGGGCAAATAACTTACAGACTGTAAACTGCTTAGAGAGTGATGAGTTCACTGTGAAGCGGTATAGAAATGTAAATGCTACTGCTATTGCTAAAAAGTGCAAGTAACAACTGATGCAAGCCTCAGTAGCTGGGGGCCACGTGGCACCAAGCATGCAGCTCAGGGTGCATGGTCTGCACTGGATAGGAGGCATGACAACAACTATCTAAAATTGAAGGCTGTGTAGTTAGCACTGTTGACCTCTTCAACTTCCATCAAGGGACATGTTAAGGAGTACAAATACCATGACTGTGAAGGCATGCATATGCATTCAGGGAGGTCTGCATTCACTTCCCCTAATAGCAGTCAAATAAATTGTTCAGCTGGGCTGAGAGAAACCTAAAATCTAATTCGATTGTCTATCTGAAAGGAACACTGACTGTTCAGGCAGATTATCTCACCAGGCACAAAATTCATCTGAGAGAATGGACCATGCATTTAATCTCTAGAGTTTCAGCAATTTAACAGATCATTGGGAACATTACAGATATATTTATTTGCATGTGGAAGTAATACCAGACTAAAACGGTTATATTCCCTTGATGGAAGCAGAGGTGCAGAAGCCTATGACCCTTTGACAGCACCTTGGCCGAAGGGCTTTCTCTATATCTTTCCACCAACTGCGCAGATGTTCTCAAGATTCAGCAGAAGACTTTGGTTGTACTAATAGAGCCTCACTGGCACAGCTGTGTGTGGTTCCCTCTGTTGATGTAGATATTGACAGAAATAACTATAGGCCAGTCTCGTTGTTGCCATTCTTGAGAAAGGTGATCGAAAAGGTGGTCGCCAATCAACTACAAGCAGTCTTGGAAGAAACTGATTTTCTGGGCCCATTTCAAACCAGATTCAGGACAGGATATGGAGTTGAGACTGCCATGGTCACTTTAGTTGATCTCTGTCTGGGCATTGACAGGGGAACTGTGACCCTGCTGGTGCTCTTGGTCCTCTCAGCAGCCTTCGATACCATAGACCATAGTATCCTTCTGGAACGTCTGAGAGAGTTGGGTATCGGAGGCACTGTTTTACAGTAGTTCCATTCCTACCTTTCAGGCAGATTTCAGATGGTGATGCTGGGAGACAGTTGCTCTTCTAAAAGAGAGCTAAAATCTGGCATCCCTCAGGGCACCATCATGTCTCCCATGCTGTTTAACATTTACATGAAGCCGCTGGACAAGATCATCCAGAGACATGGGGCGGGGTGTTATCAGTACGGTGATGACACCCAAATATATTTCTCTATGTCTCGGACTGATGCAGTGACTAAGGATGTCATCTTTCCTCTGAATGCCTGTCTTGGGGCCGTAATGGACTGGATGAGGGAAAACCGACTCAAGCTGAATCCAGGTAAGATGGAGGTACTTGCTATAGGAACCCCAAACCTGGGAATGGAGCTATGTCAGCCAGTTCTGGAAGGGGGTCACACTTCCCCTGAAGGACTCTTTCCGCAGCTTGGGGGTACTCCTTGATTCGTTGCTTCAGCTGACTGCTTAGGTGGATGTGACAGTCAGGAGTGCTTGTTATCAGCTTTGGCTGATATGCCACCTGTGCCCCTTCCTGGAACTGAGAGACCTTGAAACAGTAGTACATACGCTGGTAACCTCTCGATTGGACTTCTAGTAATACGCTCTACATGGGACTACCCTTGTGCCAAGTTCGGAAAATTCAGCTGGTACCAAATATGAGCAGCCAGATTGATCACGGGTACTTCTTGCAATGATCATATAACACCAGTTTTGAACTCCCTTCACTGGCTACCAATTAGTTTCCAGGCAAGATACAAGGTGTGATTACCTTTAAAACCCTACATGGCCTGGGTCCAGGGAATGTCTTCTTCCTTACTGTCTATCCTGCACATTAAGGTCCTCTACAAAGAATTTATTTCAGCCTCAAAAATCCAGGCTAAATTCAGTTACCCAGAGGGCCTTTTCCATCACTGCTCCAAAGTTATAGAATGATCTGCCGGAGAAGATCCGCCGCATTTCCACTCTTACAGCCTTCAAGAAGGCCCTTAAGGATCTCTTCCGGTAGCCCTTCCCAACTTAACTTCCCCTCCCTGAACAATATATGAATGCGACTGCTAACTGTCCTTCTTTCTGTCTGCCAAATTTCCCCCCCAATTTTAAACTAACTCCATTTTAATGTTTTTATATTGTTTATTGATATTGTTTGTCTTAGCACTGGGATGGGGGGCTGGGAAGGGATTATTTTGAATTTTATTGTATTTTTAATGTATTTTTTATTTTTGTTACCCGCCCGGATTCCTTGTGATTGGGCAGGATACAAATAAATCAGTTGTTATTGTTATGATGATGATATCTCTGAGGCCACTGTAGAAACCGTCACAATATTTCGATCTACTCTATTGGAAAACAAGTATTATACCGGAATTACTAGTTTGGAAATGTAAAGTACAGGAATTTATTATGAACTCACATTGCTCACAACGGGGAGGTCTAATCAAGCATATGAAAAAATATGGGGTAAAATTAAGGGAAAGTGGTTCCCGTAAATGAAGGCATTAGACTACAGAGAGCAAATTGTTTCTTTAGAGCTGAAGATGAAAATGTGGTTTGTTTGTTTTTTTGCTCTTTTCTTTACTTCCTCTATCTAAGAATACTACTGTGTGATATATGAGTAATTTATGTTAGAAAATTCTATGACAAACTCGAATGTGAAATAACGTGTATAAAATAATAAAAAATAACATAAATATATATATATATTTCTGTCTACTCAATCAAGGACTTGTGCTTCATCCCAAGCTGGACTAGTTGCATCTGAGTGCATGGATACTGAACAGAGATACTTCAGGGATATACTAGAAGGAAAGTAGAAACTATGGGCCTGTACAGACAGGCCAAAATAAAGCTGCTTCAGGTCACTTTGGAAGTATGCTGTTTAAATGACACATGCATCTTAAGAGGTCAGAAGCTGCGCCAAAGCTGTGCACCAGTCCTTAGAACTGGAGTGTGGCTTTGGCACAGCTTCCAGCCTCTTAGGATGCATGAATCATTTAAACAGTATACCTCCAAAGTCCCCCGAAGCAGCTTTATTTTAGCCTGTCTGTTCGGGCCCTATCTTAGGTGCCTTGTTTTGCTGCGTGAGGGAGGCGTAGTGGACAAACCGCGCGGCTCCCTCGCGCAGCAAAAAGAACCCGCAAAAAGTAGGTTCTTTCTGTGGTGCCATAAGGACTCCACAGTGCATCAATAGTGCATTCGTAACATCCTTATGGGGGCGTGACGTGCGGGCGCTAAGCATCTGTCGCGTCAAAATGGCGGTGCCCATGTGTATAGGGTGCCGCTATTTTTATGCCCTCGTTCCTTGCTAGGGGTGAGGTCAGTATGGGTGGTGCGCCCTCGGCCAACCCCTAGCATGTGTTGGGGGCACTGCAAAGGCCCGTCTGAATCGGGCCAATGTTTCTAGGAGAAAGGTAACATAAAATAGGGAATATGGAGCTCAACAGCCCGCCTCAAAAGGGCAGGCTGGAGCTGCCTGATTTTGCTCCCAAAGGATCCTGCAGCAGCCAAACCGCACAGGCTCCCTCTGCACCAAAAAGAACCCACTAAAAGCAGGTTCTTTTTGGCATGTGTAGGCGCCACCATCAGTGTGCCATTAGCACACTATGGCCCATCAATGACGTAAGCGCAGGGCCCAGACGTATGGACACACTGCCACGCCTGCATTATCATGATGGCCCCTATGGGGATGAGAGGCCACCATGATGGCGGGTCCGTACAGACTAGGGTTTGAAAGTGTGTGGATGATGTGCACTGCCAAACTCTAGAATTGGCGCCAGCACACCGCTTTCTGCTCGTCTGTCTCAGGCTTATGATACGGAAGGTATTTAGCAGTTGGTGAAGATGTCATTCAGTACAAATAGAGGAAGTGCAGGTAAAGCATGTTCTGCAATTTCTGAAGGATGGCTTTTATAAAGGTCTGAAACCTAACATGTTGAAACTACAAGTTTCTGCACTGTCAGTAATCCTGTACTTTGATGGTGATCCATTGTCAGTGCACCCACATATTAAAATATTTTTAAGAGGTACATTTAAAAAAGCTATCTGATAGTCCGTAGATTTCCAACATGAGAAATCATTCAACTTGGTGTTGAATATGTGCACGAAGCCTCCTTCTGAGCCAATAAGAGATGCTTCTTTAAGGTTGCTCTCCTTTAAAGTACTTTTCCTTACAGTGATCATGTCAGCCAAGAGGGTATCAGTTTATGCAATTTTCAACAGGACAGCTTTATCTTAATTTTAGATCCATCTTTTTTTACCAAAATGTATCTCAAAGAGAGGGATGAGTGAAATAATATACTTGCCTTCTTTTTGTTCACATCCAAGCTACCCATTAGAACACAGTTGGCATACATTAGATGTGAGGATAGCTGTGAAGGTGTACTTGAAAAGGATGTTGCCGATTAGGCATACTGAACCTTTATATTTTTCATACACAGACATTAGATCAGAAAGCTTCAAAAATAGTAATTGCGAGCCGAATAAAAGCTTGTGTTTATGCTAAGAAACCAAGGCCCCAGCATAAATGACCACATTCCACTTGATTAATGACAACAAGCACAGCATATGCAGTTTCAATATCTTAAGAAGACATATCTAATACAGCAGGTTGGAGGGAAATGATCACACTTATTGAGCACTACAAACTGGAAAGCTACAAATCAGCACAGGTGGCTTTTGGTCAAACTGTGCTGGAAGCAGTAGTGACATAAAATACGGATTGTTCCACCTGAATGAAAAGGCAGTTGCTCCTCTCTGCCATCCCAAGAATGAGGTTGGAACTTACTGTGAGTTATCATTCTGGGATGGCAGGAGGAGCAAGCCACTGACTCCCAAAACATTAACAATAATAACAAGTAGGATCAGTTTCTGTACATAGGTGAGAGACAGTAAGGTCAGTGCTAGATAATTAAACTGACAGGGAACAGAACCAACAGGGAAAAATCTTTGATGTTTATCACACTATGCTCTTAAAGAGGTACTATTCCAGTGTGACTCCTCTAGCTGCCTCCTGTTGCATGCTGGGATTGGCAGTTTTAAGGAGGGGTATTTAGAATTCTCAGGCAGAGAAATTCAGCTCCTTAAAACTGCCAATCCCAGCATGCAACAGGAGGCTGCTAGAGGAATCACACTGGAATAGTACCTCTTTAAGAGCATAGTGTGATAAACATCTTTGACTCCTGTTTTGTTGGTTGGCATCTTAGAATGATCATTCATGGTAAGTTACAACCTCTTATTCACCAGCCCTTTCACTACATCCAAAAACCTCCCACCATCAGGCAGCTATCAAGCCCCTAGGGAGATCTCTGCTACTGTCACACATTGGTTGGGAGGGGAAGGCAAAAATGATCAGAACCATGAAGATCTGGCTACTATGAGCTTCCAAGGAAGGAAAAAAGTAGATGCACTCCACTTGAGTCATACCCTTGTTTCTTCCCCACAACCAAGCTGAGACAAGCTGCTTCACCATGGTCTGGATCATCTGACACATGGTCACACACACATGCACTCAATAAGTTTGTTTTTATTTGTTCAGATAAATACTTGAAAAGATACTGGCATCCCTGGTACAGAACCAAAAACAGTCCACTACACTATTCTGCTTTTGCCCTCGAGCATGATTTCTATCACAGAGGCTCTACAGACTGCTTCTTTTAGAGCCAGATTGGGGCCATGGCAACAGCACGCCTGATCTGGCCTTTCCAGGGTGCAGTAGCCACCACATTATGGCTTTATGGCACTTCTTTGGTGCTGCATCATCTAAATGCAGTGCCAGAGAAGCGCCGTGACACCACACGCTCTGTGGTGCGGCATCACGCCGCCATAGGGCCAGAGTTGGGTGAGGCCCTTACTCATCTTTCTGATCAATGCAGCTGGTTTAATCTGTATATGGGCAGTCTTTACAGTAGTTATCTGCATTATTTTTAAGCAGCTAAGCCAGGCTTACACATTATTTATTTAAGATAAGCCTGCCTCTCAGTTTTAAAAATAATGCCAAAAGCAACTTGCAATTAAAATTCCAAAGAAAACATAATTAATACATTTAAGATTAAAAGTACAATAAAACTAGGGAGTAAACAGCAAAAGACTAAAATGTAGGGAATATTGAGAAGCACAAATAAAATCATTAACATCAAAGTATATATGCTTTGGCAGATATAAACATTTCATTGTCTTGCTAATTAATGTCAAGTCATATTTCATTTAAAGCAATCTTATGAGATCCCTCCAAAACACTAAACGAGTGCCTTGGAGAAATCTGCAAAACTGAGGCAGCACCACAGGAAAGGTCTTATCCTCAGTCAATTCAGGCTAACCTCTGAAGGCACCTGAAGAATGATCTTGAATTAAATATTGCACTGTGAAGACAAAAGCTTTCACAGCTGGAATCCATAGTTTTATGTGGGGTTTTCAGGCTATGTGGCTGTGTTCTTCCAGAAAAACTATAAATATTTCAGTTTTTCATGTCTGATCGCCCCCATGTTTGTCATATATATATATATATTATATATACCTACCAAAAATGCATACTTATTGATCACCTGGATGACAGTCATAAAGCTAATTTTGCTTGTTAATGTGTATCCATGATAAACAACAGGTTCATTGCCTGGTCCATCCCAGCAGTCAATTTCCAAGCAGCGACATCCTTTCATCAGAGCACTTTAAAAAATATGGGTGGGGAGAAATCAGCTGCAAAGAATCTTAAGACCCCCAAAACTTTCTTTTTTTAGCATTTTAGAAGTTGCTCAAATATGATAGTACAAACAGCCCCTGCACATATTTTTCTGAAACGTTACCTATTTCTTGCCTAGTGCCACCTCTCATACATATATCATTTTCATACAACTGCCAGAAAACTTACTGAGATTAGTAAATGGAAATGAACTCTGCACACACAGAGACATACCCATCTGAACACTCTACTACATGCACTCACATGCACATCTGAACACTTATGCTGCACATAAGCTTCTGAAATTTTCCAGGTTTCTTAATTCTTAATTTCTCTGTGCTGCATATAATTTCTATAATTACTGTCTCTTTTTAAAAAATAATAGGCATATCTTTGGACACCTTGAAAATGAAAATGCTGCTGCTGTATGGAACTCCCTACACTTTTTCTTCTGAAATCCGGTATTTTGGTCCTTTTAGACATGGCAGCTAACCCTGAAAATGCCATACAAGTTCAGAAACCTGGGCTATTTCTAAGTCTTCTAGTTTCCTATAAAAGTATTTTCTTAGCATGCAGTTCAGTATTTCAAATCTTACTTGTTCTGTTTGGCTTATATGTAATGCTAACAAATCTTACAAATGTGATCAACCTATCGCAAGACAAAGATATGAGGAAATGGGTTTACATCGACATCTCTAAGCATTATAAACAAATCAAAACATACTTCTTCCATCCAATATTAGAGCACTATCTATGTGTATATCAGTTGCTGAATTTATAAGAAACCAAGTTATTAATTATTATTTCTGCACCTTTCCTTCCCTTCAAATCTAAACCCAGGTTCTAATGCATTGTGCATACTCAGGTATAAGTCTATAGAAATTTTAGTCAAAAAATGTAACCCCCAAAAACTGGGTTGACTTATCCACAGGTCAATGTAAGTACAGCGGGCCCTTGGTATTTGCTGGGGTTTGGTTCCAGGACCCACACTACCCTCCACCCTTGGGATACCAAAATCTGTGGATGCCTGTCACATTATTTATAATGGCATAGAAAAATAGTGCCCCTCACAGAAAATGGCAAAATCAAAGTTTGTTTTTGGCTATATATATATATATATATATATATATATATGAGAATATTTTCAAGCCATGGTGGTTGAATCTGTGGATAAAGAACCTGTGGATACGAAGGGCTGACTCTAGTGTAACTGAACTCTTATCAAAAAAAAGGAACCAGCCTTTCTCTGAATGAACTTCTCTAAGTAGAGTGGTGAACAGTTTGTACTCATTTTAAAGGCCTGATGGATGAGGAGGGAGCTATGGTACATGTTGGCTATGTGATGTGTTGATGAGATTGGGTGTGGGCAGGGCTAAAAAGACACATGCCAAAAAAGATGTAAAGGCAAGACCTAAGGTACAGTATTATCGCTTATCCAAAAGGAACTATCCTCTTCTCTGAGTACAGTGACGAAAGGCAAGAGTTTAGTCCATCCAGGGAGAACCTAAAAGAAGTGCCAATAGCAATAGCAAGTACATTTCTATACCACTTATCAGTGCACTTAAGCACTCCCTACGTGGTTTACAATGTTTAAGCTAATTGCCCCCAACAACCTGGGTACTCATTTTAGGGACCTCGGAAGGATGCAAGCCTAAGTCAAGCTTGAGCACTTTTGCTGGTATTGAACTTGCAACCTTATGGTTTGTAACTGGCTGCAGTACAGACATTTAACCATTGCGCCACCAACTCCTATTCTCGTGCTTCTTTGAGGAGGTGCGACCACTACCATTTTCCTGGCCAGGTATTTAAAACAAGCAGAAATGGTGCCATGGTGAAAAAACTAAGCTCTTGCCTTTATGCCTGCTAGAAGTCTGCACCTTCTTTGGCATCATTTTCCTTTGTAACATCCTTTGTTACACACCCCTTACTTTTACACTCAACTTATTCTTGGGTCAAATCAAAATCAATAATTTTGGCTCCAAAGCATACCCTCAACTTGTACATGAGGTTGACTTATACATGCATATATACAGTAATATTTGTCAGGTTGAATTATACTGTCTTCTATATTTGTTTATGAGAATGTCATATGGTCTTATGTTTCAAAACATGTCTGTTTAAATGGGATACAGATAAACAATTAATTACTGATTCTACTTAATAAACTATTCTTTTAAAGTCAAGGCAAATACCTTGCATAGCCCCACAGATGACTTGGCCCTATTAGCTGATCAGATATGAGGTAGGTGTTGTGCGAGGATGAAATAAAATATTCACATAATGGATGGGACATATCCTGGTAAACAGTTTGATGCTCAGTTTTAAATATCATACAGTCCTCTGAAGTCATGTATCTTAGAAAGCCTTCAAATGTCATCTCATTACTTCTCCTTGCTGAACGCCAGAACATTATAGGGGAAAATGAAATTTTCAACATGATTACATACACAGTTTAGCAACATTTTAAAATATTCTAAGCAGGTCAGAATCCTGTTAGTGCATTCTACCTGCTTAACTATGTCAGCTGTGGCAATAGCAGAAAACAGCTTGAGAGCAACAACAAAAAAGTTAAGGAACTGAAGAAATAGGTTGCTTGGAGCTTGCCACTATTGCACTTCATAAAAAGTGTCAACTGCTAACATAGTGCATCAACAGGATTCCAGTGTAAATATATTCATGCAGAGTAGAGTTTATGTGAAGGCTTGGCTGAGGAAAATTAAAAAGAATTATTTATTCTAAGCATTACTCGCAATATCATTCCATGTTCTTCTAAACCCAATAAATGGAATAGTACTTTTTACAACCTTTGGCTATTGTGACAGTCACATCCCTTTTCCAGCCATGATTATTCAATCTAGACTTCTATTATTGTTGTGTGTCTTCAAGTTGATCCCAACTTATGGCAACCCTAAGGTGAACCTATCATGGGGTTTTCTTGGCAAGTTTTGTTCAGCGGGAGTTTGCCTTTGTCTCCATTTGAGGTTGAGAGAGAGTAACATCACATACTCCAAGGTTCAAACCACTACACCATGCTGACTCCATATAGCATGTTATATACAGGCATGTCTCTGAGGAGCATTTGGCAATTCAAACCAGTATAGAATGCAGGCATGGGATTGCTATATGGAGCTGTCTACAGAGCACATATATCATCCATATTTGCATGCATTTAATATATAAACAAACACTGCAATGCGGTAGGTCCCCATGGATAACAAAATCTGTGGATGCTCAAGTGCCATTAAATACAATGGTACAGTATAGCAAAAGTTTGCTATTTGGAATTTATACTTTTTAAAAAATATTTTCAAGCTGCAGATGCTTGAATCCGTGGATTAAAAAAATCTGTGGATAAGGAGGGCCAACTGTAATATGCTCTCTGTAGTCAACAAATTTTTCTGTGTTGAAAGAACAAGAGAATTAAACAAATTCACAGCAGACAATGCTATCAAGACGTCATAGTAGATATATACAACCTCTAAATAAAAAACTTGTGAAAACTAGTTGATGGGAAGAACTTCAGGGGTGGGGGCTTTGTCTTCAAGTCGTGTTTGTTGGCTTTCCAGAGGCTGCTCATTCTTCCTTTATCCATTTTATTACCTATTTTTTCTGTCTCAGTGAATCAGGGATCATGTAAAGACATTTGAGTGATTTTAAGAAATGTGGTGAGCTGTAACAAGATTTTCTCTTTATTGCATTTAGCATGTGAAGTTGCATGTGTAGCTGGTTGGTTACAGGTCAGACAAAATTAAGTTAGCAACTCCTCAGCTTGTGCATATACCATTAAAGGTTTAAAGTATGGTCTATAAGTCTAAAAATTTATGCCCAAAAATTGACCCCAAATTCCCAGGTTGACTTATTTATGGGTCACTATGGTAATGTGATAGCAGCTCTTTCAGATTTCTCCATGGAGAGAGAGTTTCTTTGTCTCTTAAACCAAGCAGAAAGAGTCCTGGGTGATTGACTGATATTGCTGTTTGTTTAAGAGCCCATCTCCCACCCAGGCACCTCGCCTTGCTAAAATGAAAGCTGAACGCTGAAGAAAACAGCCTCCATGAGAGCCTCTCTTGCCACACACACACATACACTAAAGACACCTCTGTGGGCGGGGCTGTTGTTGCGGGTTGCATGCTGGGGAATGTAGTCAGGTGTCTCGCAATTCACATGGGCAACAAACTTTCCAGAGACAGCCGTTGCTGCAACAGTGACCTTGTTTATTAACAATAACCAACTTAAACAGTGCCCAACTCAAACAAACAGTCCTCTCCTCCTCTCAGAGGGTGCTAATTTCTGTAGACCACCTTTAGGGGCTACCGCCCGAGTCCTCAGGGCTGGAAGGGTCTTTGGCTCGGCGTCTGCCGGCGTGCTTCTCCAGGGGTTCCTTCTCGGCCTTCTCCTAGTCCCTGGGTTCAGGCCCTTGCTCCCAACAAGCCCCTTTTTTGTCCCACCACTCGTTCTCTACTTTCCCAGCTTCCTTTCGCCTCCACTCCCCTTCTCCAGGCAAAGCAAAATCTCCTTCCTCCCTAGGGTCTCTTAGTTTAACGTCCTCATGAGGGCCTGGTCTCCTAGGGCTAGGTCTCCTTAACAGGGTCACCGGCCGGCCGGCTCTTCCTGGACTGTGTGTTACCTTGGCTGCCCCTGCCGCAACCGCCTCACCGCGCCCTCCTCTTCCGCGACTTCTCCCCCCCTCGCACCAAGCCTTTCACCTCCTCTTATACCCTCTTCGGGCTCCGCCTCCTTCTTCTCCGGCTCCGCCTTTAGGTCTTTCCCTCTTGGCTCCTCCACCTGGTTGCTCTCCACCCACCCCACTCTCCTTACACCTGCCTCAGGGCTTGCCCTTCTACAACCTCCAAGTTTTACCCTCAACCTAACCATGGGTCATGGCAAAATCCATAATTTTGGCCCCAAAACCTGACCTCAACTTATACATGAGGTTGACATATAGTCAAATATATACAGTATATATCATTAAATAAGGGCATATAAAATGGTAAAACCTATAGATGGTACAATAAAATGCCTAAGATTCATGACAGTATCTGCCATTTTCTATCTTGTAATAAAAGGAAGAAAAATCTTGTTTAGATTTCAAGTCTGGGAAGACCACCAGATGTTCCCTTAGAATATGTACAGAATAACCTCAGGTGACTATGCAAGTTAGTGCACATTACCTTACAACAGGTAATGGGTGCATTCTAAAAGTGAGGTGTGTACTAGACTTGAGTGTACAGATCAAAAAGATAAAATGTAAACCTCTGATTGGAAAGCTGAGGCACTGAGTGGGTGAAAGAAAACAATGAGAGAGCTAAGGTAGACCCACAAAATTAGGCCATTATTCAGCATGTGTCCACCGTGAGAAGGCCATGTGTAGCCTTTCTGAGAAAAGTTCCTGTTAAGTTCTGACATGCGCCCTAGAATGCTGATTCTGGGATGGTTAGGAGACTGATGCTTACATGTAATTAATGCAGTTATAACCTGCTTAAGAATTATTTGAGGTTTAACCCTTGAATGCCTGTGTCACACAGAGTTGTTAGAATTGTATAAATTCCTCAAACCAGTGAGATTGTCATGTAGAATTGTTTAAGTATAAGAATACGATAAAGGACAAATTGTGATTGTGCAAAAGCTTCGGGGATTGTCTATATGACTCAGCAAAACACTATGTGATTAGGGGGAGCCTGATTATGAAGATATAAGGATAACGTCATGTGTTAACTGATTTAAAAAGGGGATGTTCTTACATGTACAGTGGGGCCTTGATATTTTCTGGGGTTTGGTTCCTGGACCCACACACACACACACCGTGGATACCAAATTCTGTGGATGCTCAAGTCCCATTAAATATACAGGCATAGTAAAATGGTATCCCTCATATAAAATGGCAAAATCAAGATTTGCCTTTTGGGATTTATATTTTTTGGATGATTTTTAATCCATGGCTGCTTGAAAAAATCCATGGATATAGACAGGCAACTGGGTTAACTTATTGCCAAGTCTGTTAAAGAGCTGAATAGAGAGATAACATCTCTATGATTGTCTTGATGAATATGATGTAATGGTTATATGACTTAATGTAAGATGTCTTACATAATGAAGCTGAAGTGCCCAGACAACCCTGTTTGTGATTCTCCCTAAAGGGAATGTGTGTGTGTGTGTGTGTGTGTGTGTGTGTCTGTGTGTGTGTCCATAAATACTTATAATAAGTAGCCTGAAAGAGTAGCAAAAGAGTCTGTTCATTCCCATGTAAATTTCCTGGATTTCCAAAACATGAGGATATTCAAGTGGAGTATTGAGGTTCGTTTAACCACTATCATAAGTTGGGAACTGTAATGATAAAAAGTCGATAAATGTGACTCCAGACAGGGCACAGAATTAGCTGACAATTGGAAAGGATCCTCAATCCTTCAGTCTAAGAGACAGGACTTTGGGGAGCCGCACCTCTTTCCCTAGGGAGCTTATCACACTAGGCATTTAATTCGGAATTACAAGAACCTTTACATAAAGTAAAAGAGCTTTCAGTTGAGGATTAATGCACAACTTGATGGCTATTATGGTATTCTTCCATGGAAAACTGCTTTGAAAGCACTTCTTTTTATTAACAAAAATATCAATTAACAAAATCTCATTTCCAGGTATTGTTCTGCTGTGCTTCTTCATACAGAAGTTCAATAGTGCTGTCATGGCAAGTTGAGTTGGTCCTTAAGCATGCTGTGAGCAGGGAAATTTCAGTTCACCTCTAGTTATGATTATATATATATATATATATATATATATATATATATATATATATTTCACATACACTCTCTCTGACGCACACATACACCTGGAAATGTAAGTAGAAAGTAGTCTTACAGCTTTTAAAAAGCATTTATTCCATAAATTCATTAAGATCAGGATAGAGCAGACTTCTCAGATACTACAAACTGATAAAAGATGACAACAAACATCAGAGTAGATCAGACAAATCAATCTTTACCTCCTTGAAATGATTACTTTGGTCTGATCTCCCCACCCCACCCCACAAGGGAAAAATTGCCCTTTTAAAGGGAAGATTTTCTTCTTTTATATTTTTATTTATTTTTATATTGCTCTGGAAGGGATCTGTGAGTGTGCATGTGTGCCAAATTAAGACTAGGATTAGTGATGTGTACTATTGGATGTAATTGGGTGGGCCATCCCAAACGCTCTCTGTGTGATAAGCTTGTACTGTAAACAAACACTACAGTCCCAGCATTTTTCACAAGTGTGGAAGGAAAGAGAGTAAATTTATTTGAATAGTGTTTTAGGACCCCCCATTCTCCAGTAGACTAGCCTAGTATAATAAAGCTCTGGGAATACTAAGGAGGAGAAAGAAGCATTAAGAGATGCAAAGGGAGGAGTGTTGTGTTCACAGAGTTGTGAACTGCTTAGCTGTCTTATTTCTACACAAAACACATTTTATCTTTACCTCTGTTCTCTCCTTTGATCACAATTACTTCTAAGCCTCACACTCTTAGACTGCAAGCCCTTTGGAAAAGAGGGAAACTGTATTTTTCAAGGAGAAACACTGTTCTGCATTTGAGCCCCTGGGACAGACAGGCTGTAGCTAATTAAATAACCAATTCTCTGCTTTACTGCAAAGTGGCAGGAGAGCATAGGACTGAGGTGTTAAACTCTGAGAGACAACATATGCTCCCTTATTCCAGTGCTGCAAGCAGAAAATGAACCCAAATGCCTGTTCTAAATGTACAGGGAAACACCCTGCTCAGCAATATTGTGTTACCAGGAGTTTGATGTTGTTTAAAAGCACTAATGGGGCTGATTGTGTTATTTTCAAATCCACAGCAAATCCAAGGGGATGGCTTGGTCTCCTAATCACCTACTTGAACATGATACTAGTTGAATACTGTAGTACAGTGATGTAATATCACAATCATGAATTGAGGTCTCAAACACAATAGTGCTGAATGATTCTGCCTCAGCAAGACAAACACAAGAGAGAGCCTTTTTAAAAAAATATATCAGGAAATGACTTGAAGGCACATAGTAACAACAAGAACAATTCAAGTACTGTAGTGTTACATTCACAGTAGAGAAAAAATACAGAGGAAAGAGGAATTGGTTTATCAGACACAAACGAGATTTTGTCATAAAACTAGCATAACACAGTTTTCTACATTTCCAGGCATTCTAGCACTATAGTACTAAATTAAAACTACAGAAAAAGAAACAGGGAAAAGGAAGGTAGGAAATTGGTTTTAGCAGGTAGTAAAGTATAAATTTATTTGCACTTTATTACTGTCAAATGAAACACAAAAGCATGAAAAGTTAAAGTGCTTATCCAAGGTACATACCAATATGCATAATTTCCCCCAAAAAACCTGCCCTGGATTTATATATGTCATCGACTTATAGGAGATTACCACACTACACTACACGCAGTTGAGGGAGGGGCATTTATAATTCTCAGCCAGAGAGGTCTTAGGCCTCACTGAACTACAAACCCCAGAATGCAACAGGAGGCAGCCAGAGCAGTAAAAGTGGAATAGCAGCACTATAAGAGTGTAGTGTGGTAATCTACACAGTTGAATATATGGTAATTCATCTCTCTCTTACACTACTGCCATGTAATATCTAAAAATGTATTGGTGATCAGCTCCTCCCACCCCACTGTCTCTTCCTTGGTTCTGTTCTTGCAACATGTACCTTCTGCAATTTAAAATTCTCTTTATTACTTTTGAACTATTTCCAAACTGGACTTCTTAAAATGCAATTTTCACAACTGAATAAATACTACAAAATCCACTGTAAAGAGAACATAATCATTTTTGGAATAAAAAAGTAACTGAACAGAATGGCAAATAAATGATTCACCTGGCCAACTATGCTGTGATCCATAACTAGGAAAAGAATGAATGACAGCATTAAGTTAGTATTCTATTCCCTTTGTTAACCTCATTGTCACAGCTCAAGCTACCAGGCAATCCATTTTTTAAGACAGATGCCTTAATCACCCTAATTAACTTCTCCTGAATCACTCCAGGCTTTATGAACATAAAGAGTGTTCATTATTTCTATGAGTTTAATCACATATTTCCAAAATCTTTCTGTATGTGGAAAGAATAAGACTGCAATACTATGGGCCCATACAGACAGGCCAAAATAAAGCTGCTTTGGGTCACTTTGGAGGTATGCTGTTTAAACGACACACACATCTTAAGAAGCCATTCTGGCCTCTTAGGATGCATGCATCATTTAAACAGCATACCTCCAAAGTGACCCAAAGCAGCTTTATTTTTGGCCTGTCTGTACGGGCCCAAAGAGTACACTCAGTCTGAAATTTCTGAGCAACCATTTACAGGATTGCACAATGTCTCCTTTTCTTATATTACCTGAACTGTTATTTCTCCTTGCTGTCTTTCTGATGCAGATATGGTCTAAGTCTGTTAGCCTTCTCTCGCCTTAGAAAAAGAAACATGCTTGTGACATCCTTCCTTATCTCTTACTAATCCACTATTTTTGTTTTGTTTTGCTGTTCATCTTTTTTGGCCAACAGCTTTTGAAATTCCTTTCATGAGGACTCGACCTATTATTTTTATTTGCATGCACTAGGTGCCTAAAAGTCTGTTGTTTTCCTATGCTTTTATCTGAACTTGACACTAAACTTTTGGAGGTAGTATTATTCTATGTGCGATTTTATGTTTCTTTTAATATTGTTGGAGATTATGGGGCTGTACAGACCCCGCCCCTTTTAGCACCAGGTTGAGGCCTCGGCAACCACACACTGTAGCTGCGATCTCGCCTTTCCATAGTGCAAAAAATAGCTGCAAAAAGCAGCTCTTTTCTGCACCTTGTGGCTTTTCGGCGCTCCTTTAGTGCTGCATCATCTAGATCAGTGGTTCCCAACCTTCCTAATGCCGCGACCCTTTAATACAGTTCCTCATGTTGTGGTGACCCAAAACCATGAAATTATTTTCGTTGCTACTTCATAACTGTAATTAAATAGGTGTTTTCTAATGGTCTTAGGCGACTCCCATGAAAAGGTCATTCGACCCCCAAAGGGGTCCCGACCCACAGGTTGGGAACCACTGATCTAGATGCAGTGCCATGACATGTGGCGCACAGCATCACGCTGTCCTGGGGGCGGAGTCAGTGTGTGTGTTGTGTGGATGCCCCGACTCCACCCCCAGGCTGGCCTTACAGGTCTGTACAGCCTGTATGTGCTCCTTTCCTGTTATTATATATAAATTTACCATCTTGCAGGTTTTTGGAATAGAAAAACAGAAAATAAATAAATAAATAAATAACACAAACTACAAAGGGTACTCAAACATTAGGCACATAATGTAACTAATGTTACATTAAGTGTAACTGGAACAAGAAATATAGTATTTCTTAAAATTTGTCCAGAATCCTATTAGACATATGCAGGTTTTGCACTTGCTTTATGTCTATGATGGCAGTTGCAGACCCAACTATCCAGGATCTCTCTCTGCACAAATACCCTCCCCATGCAACCTACATTCCTGCCTCTCAGGCACACACACCCAGCCATTTAGTGGCTAAAGGAGTGCAGACAGCATACAGCAAGCATCCAGGTGTGTTCCTCTAGGCTAGATACATGAAAAGAAGGAATCATCCTGGCCCTCCAGAGATCTGTATGACATCATTTTTGTGCATACAGCAGCAGAAACAGCTAGAAGATGTGTGGCTGCCCCCCACCTACCCCCAGCCACTAAACAACTATGAGGGAGGAACCAAGGATGAGACTGTATGCAGAGGAAGGGGAGAAGATATGATGCTACATCTGTAGCATTAATGTTTTCATTAACAAATTCAGTGATTCTGTCTTGATAAGTAATCAGTATCAAGTGTAATCTACATATTTTCAGATTTAACAAAACTGATCTAATTCACTGACAACCGTCTTCAAATTTTCACAATTTACTGACTACAACTACAGCACAAAGGCAACGCTTATGGTGTTGATGAGGGATGAGCATGCTCCAGGGCTCAGAGGGCAATTTCTGGTTCCTCTGAGACACTAGTGAGCTGCATAATATTGCTGCAGCCACCATTTTGTATAACAGAAAGTGGTGTTTGTCATTCCTTTTATATTTCAGTTTGGGATATCTGAAATATGAATTTGATTATTTTAGGTTTTTAATGCTATTAAATGTGCAATTATTGTTATTGATTCCAAAGGCTTCCATGATTAAACACACTAAAATTACTGTCAACTAATGTGACTATTTTGTTATTTTCTATATCAGATATCCCAAAATGAAATATAAAAGGAGGGGTTGGCAATTATCAATTCTTATTTGGAACTCTTTTCCTTAATTTTTTGTGGGTTTTTTCAGGCTATGTGGCCATGTTCTAGAAGATTTTCTTCCTGACATATCGGCAGCATCTGTGGCTGACATCTTCAGCCTCTGAAGATGCCAGCCACAAATGCTAGCGAAACGTCAGGGAGAAAATCTTCTAGAACATGGCCACATAGCCCAAAAAACTGTGGATGCCAGCCATGAAAGCCTTCGACTTCACATCTTTTCCTTAAGCTTCACACATTATAAGGTACAAAAAGGTATATGTTACAAGGTACAGAAATTCAGAGGTTTAAATAAAGAGGTTGCTCTGACATAATATCCATCTTTTTCTCAGTTCTCAGATAATATGTGTACAGAGTAAGATCTTCCAAGGAGTATAAATACCCTAACGGCACTAGATCCTGTCTAATCTTAGAAGCTAAGCAGGGTCAGATCTGGTTAGGACTTAGAAACAGCCAATGAATACCAGGTCCTGTAGGTTATTATTTCAGAGAAAGGAACTGACAAAACCACCTGAGTATTCCTTGCCTAAGAAAACCTCATGAAATTCATAGGGTGGCCATAAGTGAACAGGCAACTTGAAGGCCTACACACACACACACACACACACACAATCTCAAAAGGGTTCGAAATGTTGCCAGCTTTTGTTTTGATAATGTATTTCTTATTGTTTTATTACATCAGGCCCCACCGCATCAGTTCTGCAGAGGCCATGCTGATGGTTTCAAGCTATAGAAACAGAATCTACTTTAGATCTATCCAAAATCTGTCAACAAATACGGAAAACAAAACATGGCCCACAGATTGGAAACACTCAGTATACATGCCAATCCCCAAGAAAAGGGACATTGGGGATTGCAGTAAATTAGTTTTCCATGCAAGCAAAGTGATATTCTGTAGCAAAGACATTTTAACATACATGGAGCAAGAATTGCAAAATGTCCAAGTTGGTTTCAGGAAAGGAAGGGGCACTAGGGATCACATTGGAAATGTAAGTTGGATAATGGAACACACCAAACATATGTTGGGTAATGGAAACGTATGTTGGATAATATAATCCAGACCCAAATTCCAAAAGACAATCAGCCTGTGCTTTATAGACTACACTACAGCAAAGCCTTTGAATGTACAGATCACAAAAAAAAGCTATGGATTGCTCTTAAAGAAATGGATGTGCCATAAAATATGACTGTCCTGATGTGTAACCTATATTCAGGACAAGAGGCTACTGTTAGGACAGCATATGGAGAAACAGAATGGTTTCCAATTGGCAATGGGTTCAAGAAAGGCTGCATTTTATCATCCTAGCTGTTTAACTTGTTCACTGAACAACAAACTTGTTCACTGACCACAGATAATTTACACAACTTTAAAGAAGACAATAAAGATATTAATAAAGTTCTAAATTTTCCATATCTTGGCTCAGTCAAGAAAAGGACTTGGCAGAGCAGCTATGACTTGATGTGTCAAGATATATCACTGAATACTAAAGTTAGGATTGTTGATGTCATTGTATTTCCAATTTCTATGTATGGATGTGAAGAAAGCTGTTAAGAAGAAAATCTAGCATCTGAAATGTAGTATAGAATAGTGATTGGTTAAAGGAATGAGAGACGCTACTGGAATGATATGTTCAGACTGAGGAGGCATAACATTAGGGTTCGGCAAAAGACAAAATGGTGGTGGGAATTTTGAAGAGAAAATGATCATAGATAGAATCATAGAATCATAGAGTTGGAAGAGACCACTAGGGCCATCCAGTCCAACCTCCTGCCATGCAGGAAATCCAAATCAAAGCATCCTCCACAGATGGCCATCCAGCCTCTGTTTAAAGACCTCCAAGGAAGGAGACTCTATCACCCTCCGAGGGAGTGCATTCCACTGTCGAACAGCCCTTACTGTCAGGAAGTTCCTCCTAATGTTGAGGTGGAATCTCTTTTCCTGTAGCTTGCATCCATTGTTCCGGGTTCTGTTCTCTGGAGCAGCAGAAAATAAGCTTGCTCCCTCCTCAACATGACATCCCTTCAAATATTTAAACAGGGCTATCATAAATGATAAAAGGGTGTGCTTTGTACTGTAGTTAAAATGTAAATAAACTGCCACTACAACTGTTTATGTGCCACCCACATCCTTATATGTGGCCTTTGGGTTTACCCATCTGTTCATAAAATGGGGTAAACAACATGTGGCCCTTCAGATGTTGTTCAACTGCACTTCCCACTAAACCTAGCTAGTATAGCCAAGAATAAGGAATGGATAAGACCTGAAGGCTCAACAATATCTGGAAGATCACATGTTGCCCACTCTCTTCAGAAAACCCAGTACATTTCTTGAAGAGGTCCCATTAAAATATTGCCTTCTGCCAAAAACAGTACATTCTCATACTAAAGAAGACTTGGAGGAAGGAGTACTTTATTACCGTAGGTCTTAATACCTTGTACATGCAACATAATTTATTTTCTGTACAAATGAGATGAAACCTATGTGAATCTACTCATATGTATTAAAATATTATAGAACTGCATTATCTGGAAAAGATTAAGGAACATGACTTATAATTTTAATTTTATCTGAAGACAGATCATATGTCATCTGAAGTCACATTTCCACACAAATTTACTTTAAAAAGTTCCACTAATTTATTAACAGTTATTTCAAAACACATATGTACATTATGAGACTGCACATATTCAACAACAAAAACAGCTACCAATAAATACTTAATACTATTAACATTCTGTAAGAAAAGTTAAGAAATCAGAAAATCAAAGGTCTAGCATACCTTCTTCAATGGGCTCAAATTTTGCAATTAATCGAGAAGCAGTAGTTTCATCAGCTTCAGGCTGAAATTGTTCATTTCTAAGAAATGCAACTAGGTTTGATAGTAGGAGAATTTTGTGGTTTGGAGAATGAGTTTTGAAGAGTTCATGAATTTCACTTCTGTGTGCTATAGCCCGATAAAGTCCTCTAAAATCCTCTAAATTAATAGTTCCAGACTTCAGTGAATTACTTGCCTACTTGAGAAGGGGGGAAAAAAGTATAAATCAATGTATAAAAATGTATACAACATATGACAGTTGACTTACAGAGAAACAAAAATGTTAGAAGTTTTTCATTAATTCTATAACACTTTTTGAACTTTATTTAAAAATGGAAATAAAATTTGAATAATACATAAGAACTGCCAGATGGCACTAAAGGTTCATAGTCCAAGATCGTATTTCCAGCAGTGGACAGCCAGCTGCTTCCAAAAAGCTGTCATGAGAGAAAAAGGTCATGCAAGATAAGCAGGGTCCGCCCTGGTTAGAACTTGGATAGGAGGACATCAATGAATACCAGGTATTGTAAGTAGTATTTGAGAGTAAGAAACTGACAAAACCACCTCTGAGTATTCCTTGCCTAAGAAAACCCTGTGAAATTCATTGGATCACCATAAGTCACACAGAAGGCACAGAATATTCTGCAAATCTTGCCATCAAAATGCTTCACTCAGATGCAAGAAATACAAGATAGTATATGTTATTATGCTCTGGGCTGTGGTAAAACAGACTTGTAAATTATTTTGTGAAGCATCCAAACACAGAAACTTTATTAAATTTTCTTTCATGCCACAAATTACTGACATAAGTATGTGTGAAGTAGGCTAGTTACTTTCACTTCCAAGGCTGTGGTGTTTTCCTTTCTAGCGATTTTATGAATGTAAACGTTCAAAGTGCATTCAGATATTGTTATATTGGCACGTTACAGACCGCCCAAAACGGGCGGTCTTGGGCCGCTGCCGGTTGCAGCGAGGAGGAGTCGCAGCAGCCAAACCGCGCGACTCCTCTGCGCTGCAAAGAAGGAGTGCAAAAATCGCAATCCTTCCGGCAACCCGGAAGAGACGCCGCAAGTGCCAAAGCGCACACTCACGGCGTCACTTCCAGGGCATGACATGCGGACGCAGATCGTCCGTTACTTCAAAATGGCGGCGGCCATGTGGAACGGCCGCCGCCATTTGTTACAGACTCTGTCCATAACAGGGTAAGGGGCGTCTGGAAGAGACGCCCCTTTTTCAAAATGGGACGTCCTAAAGATGTCCCTTATGGCGGTCTGTAACCTGCCATTGTGCCTTTTACTATTCTTGGACACCACCAATTAATATACACATACTATTATAAATTATCATTAGCCATTAACTGAAATAAATATTATATGCTTGTGAATGTATGCTGTCAATTTAAAAACTGGATTGTGCTATACAATATTTAATCAATGCACAATAATCAATTTGGTTCATAACACAATCAAGCCATAGGATTGGATCCAGACTGTTGGATCCGCCTGCCCCGACTCCACCCCGATGCCGGTGTCATGCTGCCCAACCGACTGCACGGCAGGAAGCATCACGCCCTTTCTTTGGCGCAGCATTTAGACAAACTGAGCCAAAGAAACTTGGAAGATGTCACCACGGCTGCAAGGGCAGCCTTCTGCCGCTCTAAATAGGAGAGGCATTTTGCCGAGTTTTTTACGCCTGGCAAAGCACCGGATTGTGCGCATGACATGCAGCTGCTGTAGCCCCAATCCAGTGCTGAAAAGAGCAGCGTCAGGCCCCCACTTCGGGGCCGTCTGTTTTGCCCCTATGTCTTTCCTTCCTCTCAGTCTGAGAGGATGATTTGCCCAAGGTCACCCACTGAACTGGGATTCAAACCTTGGTCCCTGGAGTCCTGGTCCAACACTGAAACCGTTACAGTGTATTGAACTCAGTAACTGACCCACTGCTGGACAGAGGCTAGGCAAGTAGCCTCAGATAACATTTCAAGTCAGTGAAGAGGTGATAAATCAGCTTTCTCCATATGATAAATTCAATTTTAAACCATTCTTCAAAAATAACAACTTGCAGATTAAGAGTATTTATAAGCCTATTCTATTATACAAATTTCTCACCTTAAAAATGTGTTTCACATGAATGTAATCAAAAGGGATGTTAAATTTACCAAGCAATTCCAAGGTATTTTCAAAATTAATCTTCCCTCTTTGAAACTTGTTATGGATGACATTTAAAAACCACGTGAATGCAAAGCTAGTTAAGGAAATCATCTACATAAATAACCTTCGTCATTTCTTTCCCTTGCCAAACTGCACTTGATAATATATTTATCATATTCTTTCCGTCTCACTCTCTTTCTCCCTCTCACATTCACACCCAAGACGTTTAGAATATAGATGGCTATAGAAAGACAGCTAAGAATATTGCTATACTATCTAAATCAGTATTTTATATCTTGTTTTAATGTTGGTTTTACAGACAGGATAGGAATGGGAGAAGCAAAAGTAAGAAAAAAAATCCATAAACATAATAAGTTTTCCATTGGAAGCTGACATGCACAAAGATCAATAGGAAGTGCCTCCAGGTTGCTATCTTGAGAGCCTTAAAAGATGGTCTTATTTTTGGAAAAAAATACACATTATAGTTTTGGGTTTTTTTAGGAATAGCGCTCAAAAGTGAGAAGAGCCCTTTGGGGCATTTCTTTCCAGAACGACTTGACTAATGATGGAGAATACTGTAATAACTTCCTCTTTCCAGACTTTAGACTGCAATGATCCTGTTATAGGGACCTATTTGGCCAGTTTCACAACTGGAGCAGCAAGAGAATGGTGTTAATACACTGAGGGTACTGTATATCAACCCCTAACCATTTTCCCCCAGTAAATATACACTGGTCAGGCACTTCCAAAAAAAAGCACCATGCCTGAAATAATGCCCACAATTCAAATATAAACTATTGAGAAATGACGCTAAATCTTTAGTAATGACACTTTACAAAATATTATCAGAATGAAAGGAAAACAATTTCATAAAGGATAGAAAGTGGGGAGTGGGAGAGGGTTATTTACATTGCCAATACTGTACTCTAAGAGACTGCCATTACCTTCTCCTTATGTATCAATCCAAAGACATAACCTTGTTAGTCTGGAAAATAAAAATGCAAAGGGATCTTGCAGCATCTTTGAACGTCTTTGAGTTAAGTCTAGCCTTTCAGTTTGTCTCAAAGGTGCTGCAAGATCCCTTTGGATGTCTTGTTTTAGATTGCAAAGGGATCTTGTAATATCCTTGAGCCTAAATGAAAGAACGTTGTCTCAGTCTCAAAGGTGCTGCATAAGATGATGATGATGATGATGATGATGATGATGATGATAATAATAATAATAATAATAATAATAATAATAAATTTTATTTATATACCGCTTTTCCAAAAAGATCAAAGCGGTTTACATAGAGTTTAAAACCAAGATCCCTTTGCATACTGATTTTCCAGACTAGCATGACTATGTCTTTGAATTCTACCATCTTGTTTGGGCTGGGAACTGTCAAACTAGCCATTTGTAAACTGCTTCGAGAGCCTTTGTGTCTGAAGTTTGCTGCTGTTGTGTGCCTTCAAGTCGATTCCAACTTATGACAACTCTAAGGAGACCCTATCATGGGTTTTTCTTGGCAATTTTCTTCAAAGGGGATTTGCTATGGTCATCCTCTGAGGCTGAGAGAGTGTGACTTGCCTAAGGTCACCCACTGAGTTTCTATGGCTGAGCTGGGATTCAAATCATGGGTCCAAAACAGATTGCAGAAACTGTCCAGTTAAAGACTGCTTTAACTGTCCTGGCTGAGGGCTAGAGAATCCTGGGGGTTGTAGTTTATCATGGCACCAGAGCTCTCTGATTAAATGTCTCCCAAAACTACAGTTCCCAGAATTCTCTAGCATTGATCCAGGGCTGCTAAAGTGGTCTCAAACTGGATTATTTCTGCAGTGTGTTTTGGACCCTGGTCTTGAGTCGTAGTCCACAGTCCAACACTCAAACCACTACAACACCCTTGCTCTCATAGAAGTGTATAAATACTGAAAATAATAATGATGCCGATGGTGGTCCCATTCTGCGGAGGGCATCCTTTCTATCTGCTCCGAGAATGGTTTCTTTTTTAAAAACAAGTTCCAGATGCTGTTTGAAGGAATCGAAATGCTTTTCTTTTTACCCTTGCCGCATTTTCCCATGTGTTTGCCCTCAAACACACACACACACACAGCCCTCTTTTTGTTCACCTGTGGAGGGGCCATTACAAACAGTATCTAAAATGGTTACTATCTCTGCACTGAGAGCCAGCTTGGGGTGGCAGTTTGACTGTTGGACTACGACTCTGGAGCCTAGGGTTCAAATCCAGGTTCAGCCATGTAAACCTACTAGATGGCCCTCAGGGTGATCAGATGTCACAACTGCAAAGGAGGACAAGACACTGTGAAACATAGGACATTCAAGAAGACTGTAGGGCATGACCAAAGAAAAGCTAAAAACACTCGTATAAATTAACACTTCTTAGTCATGCTCCAAATGGAGGGCATTTTGAAATTCCTCCTGGAGAGAAGGTTGGAATGTAGGACATGTCCTGAAAAACCAGGTCTGGCCACCCTGGTTTACCAGTCCCTGGAGCTCTATGGGCCTAACTGTAAATGAACACTGGAAATACAGTACTCCACAGCATGAATCTGAGGAAGTAGGCTGAAGTCTATGAAAGCTCATGCTGCCAATTTCTTTCTTTCAGTCAGTCTCAAAGGTGCTACAAGATCTCTCTGCATTCTGATTCTACAGTCTAAAATGGTTATAGCTTTGAAAGTGTTTAAGCAGTTTGCACATTTAAATCAAATTTGAAATTAATCAACAACATACTCTCCAACTGCCCCAGTTGAGCAAGGGCAGTCCCAGTTAATCCACTCTCTAGATCAAGGGAAGTAATAGTGCCACTCTATTCTGCTCTGGTCAGGCCCCACCTGGAATATTGTGTCCAGTTCTGGGTACCACAATTCAAAAATGATGTGGAGAAACTGGAACGTGTCCAAAGGAGGGTGACTAAAATGGTGAAGGGTCTGGAATCCATGTCCTATGAGGAATGACTTAAGGAGCTGGGGATGTTTAGCCTGGAGAAGAGAAAGTTAAGAGGTGATATGGTAGCCCTACTTAAATATTTGAAGGGATGTCATATTGAGGAGGGAACAAGCTTGTTTTCTGCTGCTTCAGAGACTAGAACATGGAACAATGGATGCAAACTGCAGGAAGAGATTCCACTCAACATTAGGAGGAACATCCTGACAGTCAGGGCTGTTCGACAGTGGAACAAAGTCCCTCAGAGTGTGGTGGAGTCTCCTTCCTTAGAGGTCTTTAAACAGAGGCTGGATGAGATGCTTCGATTGAGAGATCCTGCATGGCATAATGGAGCTGGACTGGATGGCCCTTGGGGCCTCTTCCAACTATATGATTCTATGGTCCTCCAACTTTTAGAGAGTCAGTGGGTGCTGTAGTGGTTTGGGCTTTGGACTACCACTCACCATCAGGGTTCGATTCCCGCTGGCCCTGAGTCACACTCTCCTAGCCTCAGAGTAAGGCAATGGCAAACCTCCCTCTGAACAAATCTTGCCAAGAAAACCACACTGGCCCTCTAAAATAATTATAATTATGGTTATTAACTGGGAATTTTCAGTGTGTGTTGGAGGGAGGGATAATGGGTTTTATTGTATTGTATTTTATTATCATTGGAAGCCGATGATGATGATGGCCTTAGCATCGCTATAAGTAAAAAAATGACTAAAAGGCACACATCATACACACATGTTTGTATTATGTCCTGGAAAAAGAGGACACCTGGTTACCCTGTCTGGCTTTGGGCAAGTCACACTCTCTCAGCCTCAGGGGAAGGCAATGACAGGCCTCCCTCCCAACAAATCTTGCCTCTAAAACCCTAAGAGAGGGTCGAGGTAAGTGGGAAGGGAAAGGACTGGGAGGAAGGCAGCCAAGGCGCATCTGTGTCTGGCTTGATGTGAAAAGGGCCTCGAGGACCAAACACCGGAGGAAGGATATTTGACTTCCATGGCCCTTGGCGCTGTCCCTGCCTTGCGGCGTCCCCCTCAGCTGCATGCTTCTCCTCCCGGGCCAGCCGCGGAAAGAGAGAGGGGGGGGGAAGGGTTCCAGACCCTCCCTAAAAACACACGATGATGATGCTGCTGCTGCTGTGGCTCCTCTTTGCAAAGACGTCAAAGGAGGAGGGAAAGCCGCGCGCGCGACGGGGGAGGGAGGCGCCAAGGCGCATGCGCGGCCGCCCTCTCTCTCTCTCTCTCTCTCTCTCTCCCGCGAGCGCGCTCTGTGACGTCACGAGGAACCGTTGAACGGCTCTCAGTCTCGCGACTCAGGGCAGCCAGACGTGACAAGAAATGTATTTATGCAGAGAGCTCTGTTCTTGTGGCACATATCCCGAAAAACCCACCAAAAACTCTTGTGGCACCTTTGACACTAAACTTGAAGGAAAGACAATTGGCAGCATGAGCTTTCCTAGACTAAAAGTCTACTTCCTCAGGTGCATTTGGGCCTCAGGAATGCAGCATCAGAGGAATGTATCCAAATGCATTATGAGGAAGTAGACTGAAGTCTAGGAAAGCTCATGCTGCCAACTTCTTTCAGTTAATAATAATAATAGAATTCAAATAAATAGAGATCTTGTGGCATCTTTGAGACTAAGGGGCTAAACAGATGGCACCCTTTCTATTTATTTGTTTATAATAAATAAAATTGGGATGCAAAGCTTCTGACAGAGATTCCCAAACTTTGGTCCTCCAGATTTTAGGAGTTCAGCTCCCAGTCAGAATTCCTGGCTGGAGCTTCTGGGAAATGAAGTCCAAAATACCTGGAGGGCCAAAGTTTAGGAACAAACCACTGCTTTAAAAGAACAATACAAATAAAAGCATACAAAAAGTGAGGTGGTTGTTGTTGTTGCCATTCTTGTGTGCCTTCAATCTGTTTTCAGCTTATCGTGACCCTATCTTAGCAACACTGTTAACCCGATGACCTAGTCAACGAGGAGGAGAAGGCCCCTCAAAATGTCAGACGTTCAAGAAAAATGTAGGACATCATCACCAAATAAAAGCTAAAAAACCCCACTCATATAAACATAAATTCATGCTTCTCGGAGTGTGACCACACTGCAGACATAAAGCTGTTTGACACCACTTTAACTGCCGTGACTCAAGGCTATGGGATTCTGGAAGTTGCAGTTCTGTGATATTACCAAACTACAAATCCCAGGATTCCAAAGCATTGAGCCATGGATGTTAAAGCGCTGTCAAACTGCTGTGTTTCTGCGGTGTGGTAGTAACAGCCTCAGTCATGCTCAAAATGGAGGACGTTTTGACATTCTTCCTGGACAGATGGTTGAAATGTAGGACATATCCTGGAAAAGGAGGATGTCTGGTCATCCTGCGCACTGCAAAATTCAGGCAGTTTCACACCACTTGAACTGCCATGGCTCTAGCCTACAGAAT
Organism: Sceloporus undulatus; assembly: GCF_019175285.1. Lineage (NCBI taxonomy): Eukaryota > Metazoa > Chordata > Lepidosauria > Squamata > Phrynosomatidae > Sceloporus > Sceloporus undulatus. Next base: position 14,979,023 of record NC_056526.1, on the reverse strand, counting down.
CCTGGGATTTGTAGTTTGGGGACAATCTGGTCTGTTACAGAGCTCTGGTGATTTTTATGTGCCTCGAAGTCATTGTTTCTATATACGGTAACCCTAAGGTGAACCATTCATATGGTTTTCTTGGCAACCTTTTTCAGAGGGGGGGGGGGTTGCCACTGCCATCCTCAGAGGCTGAGAGAGTGTGACTTGCCCAAGGTTACCCATTCGGTTTTTATGCTCAACTGAAGAATCAGACCCTGAACTCCAGAGTCTTAGTCCAACACTCAAACCACTACACCATGCAAACTTTTCCTTATCTGGTGCCTAAAGAAACTACAAATCCCAGAATTCTGTAGGATAGGTTCATGGCAGTCAAAGTGGTGTCAAATTGCTTTCTTTCTTCAGTGTGGATACACATTTAATCAATTCCCCCCCCCAGCCCGCCCCTCTGGGTGTATCTACACCTCAAAATAATGCAGTTTGACAACACATTAAGTGTAGCTCCTCCTAAGCAATCCTCCTGCAATTCTGGGAACTGCAGTTTTGCAAAGTATTTAACCTTCTCTGCCAAAATGAGCTGGTGCCTCGCAAAACGACAAATCCCAGGATTCATAGGATGTAGCCATGGCAGCTGAAGTGGCGTCAAACTGCATTGTTTCCACAGTGCAGATGGAACTTCACTGCTTCCCCATTTTGCTTGCGAGCCTGGGTTTGTTTGTTTATTTAACAGTGTTATTTTTATTGAAAACATCTTACAACAGAACATCAAGAATGACACCGTGGAGGGTAAGCGGTTGGCAAGAAGATGTCACAAATGTACTTTTAAGATTCTGCCAAAGTCCAGTTCATCCCATTGCACCCTTTTGGAGACAGTCTAAGAAGCTGGCAAAAGATGGTAGAGTTTTTCTTTTAAAAAGTCAGTGTTAAATATATTCTAAGCATTATAGGTGGTCTTTTTATTTTTAATCTGGGGGGGGGGCTATTTTTTAATATCTGATTTTAACAACAGGTGATTTTAATGAGGTGGTTTAAAATTGCTATTAAAACTTTTTATAAACTTTGTTATGGAAGCCGCCTTGGGTCCCATCCTGGAAGAAAGATGGCATATTAAATTAAATAAATAAATAGATGTGTTTTCCTTTTGTTCCTGGAATCTGGGGAGTTTATCACATGGGAGGGATTTCTCTTAATTTCGAATGAAAAGAAAGTGGGGCCAGAACGCATTCATGTGAATTCGCTAGTTCAGCGAATTTACGTGAATTCAAATAGCGTTCAAAGTGACTTCCCATTGCCCGAAAATAGTTTGCCATTGTCCGAAATTGCATGTGGTAGTCTATCACGCAATAACATGAAACGCCATGATTGCATTCAGACTGACTTCCCATTGCCAGAAATTGTGTGTGGTAGTCTATCATGCAATAACATTAAACCTCATGATTGTGTCCGGATTGCCATTGGATTATACTTCCAATTTCCCTTGTCTGATAACGTCCTAGATCTGGCACAGGTTGCACTGTGTAGAACTGGAAGTCTGGCTTGTTTCTAAAGGGACTAATATAGCTATCCTCATGGTTCTCTTGCAACATCTCAACTTCTTCCATCGAGGTCCAAAACACTGCAGGAATAAACCCATTCGAAACTGCTTTGACTGCCCTGGCTCAGTGCTAGGGAATCCTAGAAACTGTAGTTGGTTGTGGCATCAGAGCTCTCTGACGGAGAATGCTAAATGTCTCACACAACTACAATTCCCAGTATTCCCTAGCACTGAGACTAGGCATTTAAAAGTGGTCTCAAACAGGATCATTTCTGCAGTGTGTTTTGGACCCTAGTTCCCCAGCAAAGCCTGCTAGAACATATAGAAGCACCCACAGCTTAACTTGGACCTCTAACCTTTGTGCCTCCAAACCGAACAGTGGAGCTACAAATCAAAAGGTATTCTGTCACTTTTGAAGAAATAGAAATAGTAAAAGAGTATCTTTGATACCTTGGATCAAAGATTGATCAGAACAGGGACGGTAGTGAAGAAATCAGAAGACTAACACAATGGGGAGGGCAGAGAGATCCTAAAGAGTAAAGTTATACAACTGAGCATTAAAGTTAGAATCGTACAAGCCATTGTATTCCCCATCACCAAGTATGGATGCAAGAGCTGGACAGTTAAGAAAGCAGCTGGAAGAAAATCAATTCATTTGAGAAGTGGTGCTGGAGAAGAGTGCTGAAGATCCCATGGACAGCCAAAAAGACAAACAAATGGGATCAACAAATGGGTTCCTGCTCAGTTCCTGTAAACTCAGGGCTGCAGCTTTCTGGATTGAAGCAGACTACTTATAATGTGGTCTTCCTCTTTTCCTACTGCCTTCAGCTTTACCAAGCATTATTGCCTTTGCTAATGAACCCTGTTGTCTGATGATGTGGCAAAAAAAAAACCCCATTGCTTAGTTTTGTGTTTTTTGTTTCTAGGGGCTCATTCACATTACAAAAAAAATCGGTTTTGAAACCGATTCAATCACGTGAAGTTCCTACTCACCCCGAATCTCACACAAGCGAATCCGGAGCTTGCACACCCGTTCCGTGTTAAATGGCCCCTAGCGCGGGTCTTTTGAAATCGGCGCAAATACCGTTTCTTTTTAAAAACCTCGGGTCCTGGGAATGAGAACTTTGGCCTCGATCACGATTGAGGCAAATTGAGGGAGGGATTTAGGTCAGAGGGTGGGCAAAGGGCAAGGCATTTCCTCCCCTCATCGGAGGGGAGGGGGAGGAGGAAAGAGCCCTGGGCAGAAGGGAGCAAGGGAAGGCATTCTTTAGGAGCCTCTTTTACCTGCATCCCCTGCCCAAAGCCTTCTGTCGCTGGGCATTCCTTCCCTTGCAGGAGGAAAAATCAGGTCATGAACGGAGCTCATGTCAGGCATTGTTTCTATTCCAGAGGCAGATGGAGCCAGGCTTGCACTTTATATCCTTGGATCTCCTTGCTTTTTGCAGGGTGGGAAGCTACAAATGTGCCAAACCAATCAATGTTACATTTTTAACAATTTTTTTTGAACAAATATGCGCATTGTTTCTATTCCAGAGGCAGATGGAGCCAGGCTTGCACTTTATATCCTTGGATCTCCTTGCTTTTTGCAGGGTGGGAAGCTACAAATGTTGCAAACAATCCATGTTACATTTTTAACAATTTTTTTTTGAGCAAATACTGTATGCCAATGATTTGTCTTCTTGAGCAGATACAGCAAGGGAAGCAAAGGGAAAGCTAATGTTGCTTTTAAAAGCAAAAAAAAAAAAAAAAAAAAAATGCATGGAACCCCAGCCTCTGCCTGGGACAGGGGCAGATCTGACCCAAAAGCCCACAGGTTTATAAAAAAAGAGAAAGAGAGAGAGAGGCATCTCTTTCCCTGCTTCAGCCACTGAAACCCCTGTGCCTGGCTCTTTAAAAAGGGAGGACACTTCCCCCGATGCCCTGCAAATGTCACCATGACGATAGCTTGATTGGCAGCGGCCAATCTACAGAATGCATTCGATTTCTGTCAAAATGCATTCGATTTCAATTTGTAGTGGGCACTTGCTAACGGAGCGATTCGGGGGAGGGGCATCCGGATCATCCCAGTTCCCTCCATGTCTTTTACCCCAGTATGAATGGGGCCAAAGAGTTCAGCCTTGATTTTCTCTATGACCCATTTATTGCTCTTTTTGGCAGAGAGCACAACTCTCCTTTTGCTTGCTTTTCTGGGATGCCAACACTTTAACCATTTTTGGGATGAAAGCACATAGGTCTCCATGTGGGAAAGTCCCTAGAAAATGAAGAAAGAGAAATAGTAACTGGGTTCTCATACCTGGGATCAAACATTGATAGGAATGGAGACTGCAGCCAGGAAATCAGAAGAAGATTAAGAATGGGGAGGGTGGCTATGAAAGAACTAGAAAAAATCCTAAAATGCAAAGATATATAACTGAGCACAAAAATTAGCATCATGCAAACCTTTATATGTGAGAGCTGGACAGTTAAGGAAGTGGATAGGAAGAAAATACATTTATTTGAGACATGGTGCTGGAGAAGAGTGCTAAGGATATCATGGACATCCAAAAAGACAAACAAATGGGTCCCAGAACAGATCAAGCCAGAACTCTCCCTGGAGGCAAAGATGACTAAACCAGGGTTGTCATGCTTCAAACACATCATGAGAATCATTGCGGGGAGGGAGAGGATAATGCTAGTAAAGGTGGAGGGAAGTCGAAATGGAGCAAGACTACATGCTAGGTGGATGGGTTCTATTAAGGATGTCACAGGTATGAATTTACAGGGACTAAGGGGTCGTTCAAATGGGTTCTTGAACAAATGGGTTCTTCAACAAATCAGACCAGAACTCTCCTTGGAAGCTAAGATGATCAAGTTGAGACTATCGTACTTTGGCCACATAATGAGAAGGTATAGATCACTAGGAAAAACAATAATGCTAGGAAAGGTAGAGGGTAGAAGAAAGAAAAGAAAGCCACAGACCAGATGGATAGACTCGATCAGGCGGGTTATGGGCAAGGGCTTGCAGGATTTTAGTAAGGCAGTGAAGGAAAGGGATTATTGGAGATGTCCCATTCACAGGGTCATCATGAATCAGAGTTGACTTGAGGGCAGCTAACAACAAGGGACCTTTCAGATGTCATTTTTTTAAAAAATGGGATGATGTGAATAAGCCAACTCACACATTCCAGGTTTGTTATTAATTTTTTCATGGGAACCGCATCTGTTCACATCTTTCCATGTTCTGTTGTTCATATATGCTCATCAGCCCTGTGCCTCCCCCTGCCCCCCAGGATGCTGGTGACTCCTGGGAGAAACTGTCCCCAACTGGATCTCTCAAGGCAGCAGCAGCAATGTCTCCCACTGTTTCCTGGAGCCGCTGGCCACCAAGAGATGATTGGGACAGGGGGGAAATGAGAAAGGAAGAGTCCTCCTCTCCCTTCACTGGAAGGGAAAGACACAGCCAGGCATGGAGGGTTAAATCCCAGGTCTATTTGGATCGTTATTCACACTGCCGACGATGCAAATCTTTTTTAAACCTGGTACCGATTATCTCAGGTTAAGTGGAGGGTTTTGGCACACATGCACACACGTATGCACGCAACCCCCCCCCCCCCCCAAAAAAAACGACAACCCTGAAACGAGTGCATTTGAATGCATGTGAACAACCAAGGTTCAACCCGGATTCATCCTGGATTATTTTCACTGTCTGAATAACCTTTAAGGAGAGCAATGGAGGACAGGGAGTCTTGGAGGTGTCTCATCCACAGGGTCACGATGAGTCGAGATCAATATTAAGGCAGTTAACAACAACAAATTCTGTCCCAATTCTGTTTTACCTTCCTTGTCAGATTTTTGTAATGTGAAGAAAAAAGATGGAAGAAGCAATTGGAAGATACCAGAGGTTACAAATCAAAGAAAACAACATCCAGAGTCATTATAAACTGCCATATAATAAATAAAATCTCTGCAGACACCTTCATATTGGTTTCCCACAGTATGTTGCTTGACAGCTGACTTGAGAAGGAAAAAAATATGACACCAACAAGTCTATTGTGATTGGGAGCTATAAATTGTCATGATATTATGTGTTCTGTTCTTGTTCCCTTTTTTTGTGAAAAGGAGGAAAAACCTACTCCATAAATTCTTGCATGAGTTTTGGTACTTGTGTTAACATATTGCTCATTTTTCCCTTCATCAGCCATGGGCTTTCCATCAATAATAGTACATTTCCTTGAGGAGATATTGCTAAAAGGAAAGCACAGACATCAAAGCAGAAGGTGCCTGTACAAGACCTTCCTTTAAATATCGGTTCAGTAGGATTGCACGTAATAAGAAACATAATGAAAATTTTATACACACTAGAGTTCTATGGTGCATTGTGCCATGTGCCCAAAAGAGCACATATTTTCACAGCTGCTAAGTAAATGTACAAAATAAAATTGATGGAAGCAGATTAACATCGAAAATGCAAAATCTGATCCCACTGTTTGCAAGATCACGTTTAGCCTAACCCAAATAATGGAGCAGAAGTACCAGGGGGAAAACCCCTCCTCTCTTTTTAAAAATAATTTTTCCAGCCAACATGAAAGTCTCTGAGGCTACAATTCCACTTACCCTGCAGTAAAGCACACTGAAAACAGTAGATTGCAAATGCTGAGTGGATCTGCATGTCTGCTGACTACATTTGTTCCTTTTAGCAAAAGCACTTGAGCCATAATTAAAATATGTATTAATAAAGTAACATATAAGTCATGGCTGTTCCTCCCTGTATTGATTTCCATTTTTGCGAGCATTGCCTTCTCTTCTACAATATGCCATTGCATAGGGTTAGACTCTGAAGAGCTAGGTGAGAAGGTCAGGCAATAGACTCCTTGCAGTCCAGTTCTGTGTATATAATTATTTTTGTCAAGCAACCAAGAATAAGTCAGAGGCCAAGAATAATTCTCTGCCATAGTCTAAAACAAACTTGTTATTTTGGAAAGGGGGGAAATAATTATTGATTGGTGTCCTTTAGCTTCTTTTTGTCTGAGCAATTCTGATTTTTGACTGATTTGTATTTATATCCATCAGCCAGGAATCGCAGTATGACATGTCTATATATTCATTATGTACAGGTGAGAGAAAAGACTGTTTTCTCTGTGTTGTAATTCCTAATTGCATCAGTTTTCCTAGTCCCATTAAAAATTTTCCAGGTGATAATATTGACCATATCAGACAACAAGCAATTTCAGTTTAGCACATTGTAGCCAAAAGAACTTTAAAATAGAGAGTGAGGACTGTGGAGACTATTAGAAGGAGGGGTAGCCTTATAATTTGGGGGTAGGTTTTTTTAAAAAAATCCAAATTAAAAGCCTACTTTCCCCCTGCTAATGCTGTAGTTCCTAAAGTCTGCCCTCCCTATTTTAAAAGTTATTTATTTATTTATTTATTTATTTATTTCATTTTTGTGACGCCTTTCTCCCAGAAAGGGACTCAAGGTGGCTCACAAATAAAAACATTTTAAACACATTACAATAAAAATAAAAATATCAAATAAAAACAATATAAAATTACATATATTAAAAAATACAATACTTATCCCATATAATAAATACTCCATATAAAAGTTATCCCATGATTGTGTATTAAAAGACTGCCTGAATAAAACTGTTTTTGCCTCTAATGAAAAGCAAGCAGTTCTTGTGGCTGCAATGTGCTAAATCAGTCCTCCATCCCTTTGGTTTTAAAACCCAGGAAGATCCAATGTAGCATATTGGTTTGAGCATTGAACTATGACTCTACAGACCAGGATTTGAATCCTTGCTCAGCCCTGAAACCCACTGGTGACCTTGGGCAAGTCACATGTTCTCAGCCTCAGGAGATGGCAATGGCAAACCTCCTCTGAACAAATCATGCCAAGAAAAACCCCATGAGAGGTTTGCCATAGGGTCTCCATAAATTGGAAACAACTTGGAGACACACAACACACACACACACACACACACACACACACACACACACATTTAAAACCCAAACACCCTGAAGGCACCAGTTCCTGTCTGATCATTGAAGCTAGGCAGTGTTGAGTGTATTGGCCTCAACACACCAACAGTCCACATATCTTTGGCTGGTGTACAAAATGGGCAAGAGAATACCAGTCCTTTTTTCCTCTGAAACCTTCAAGCACTTCTGACAACTTCAATAATAATAATAATAATAATATGTTTTATTTATAGACCGCTATTCCGCAATGATCATAGTGGTGTACAGTAAAAATTGCAATACAATACAAGGTGACAGTTAAAGGAGGGAGAAGTCTCGTCCTTCAGGCAGTCCCTGATGTTGTTGGGTCTGCCTGATTGCTCCCTCTGAGGCCAAGATGACAGTTGAGGAGGGAGGGGCCTCTTCCTTCAGGCAGTCCCTGATGTTGCTGGGTCTGCCTGATCGCTCCCTCTGAGGCCAAGATGACAGTTGAGGAGGGAGGGGCCTCTTCCTTCAGGCAGTCCCTGATGTTGCTGGGTCTGCCTGATCGCTCCCT
>NC_056526.1:14886578-14971004 GCF_019175285.1 Sceloporus undulatus | reverse complement strand
CTGAGTCTGCCTACCTCTGTTCTCCTCTTCCTGGATGGGCCTGATTCCAAATGTTTATTTATTTATTTAAAGCCTTTGTTCACTAACCTTTAGCCAAAAAGGAAAAATTCTAATGGCATTGTTACAGGAGGGTAACAACTGAACACTAGAAGGAATTTCTTGGGGTCGTTCCCACAATTTGAAGTGAACCGTGACTCGGGGTATATGACCCCCATTCACATTTGAAACCAATTCCGATCCTCATTGGATCGATTTCAGATAGGATGAAGCGGAGCAAACGCAAAAAACCTGGGTTTTCTTAATAGTAGTTTGAAAGAGGTTCTTTTCAGAAGAATCGATTCTAAAGCGTTCCAATAAGTGGGAACGCCAGATCAGAATGGATTCTTTTTGAGGAGAGGGACAAATGGCAGAGGGGTGTGTACCATCCCTTCCCAGAGATGTCACACACACCTCCCATACTGCTTTTGGGGGTTCTTCTTTTTTTAAATAAATTAAATTAAATTAAAAGAAAAATCAATAGATTAGTCAAGCAGCTACTTGTGAAGGCCATTCTTTTGGCGATGTCCTGAAATGTTTGTATGACCCAGTATAAGATCTCATGTGACAAACTCTTTCAGAGAAAATATTCCCTGCCCTTCTCAATGAAGATCATCTCTCTCTCTCTCTCTCACACACACACACACACACACACACACTTTCTTACTGGGTTATTATCAACTATATAAACTTCTCTATGCTACGATAAATAATTTTTGAATCTCACTTAAAAACAACATTCGTTTTAGCATCTCTTTTTAACATTCTTATCCAGGTCCTGTGAGTAAAACAAATCTCCACTGCCTTCTGAAACACAAATTAGAAGCCAAGGAAATATCTGCACATAAAAGATAAGTGAAAGAGCTGGAAGGTCTTCAGTAATTTTGCTGAAGCTGTAACAAAGTTTTCTTGTTAAGAGGTCAGAGATAGCCTCTGGAGCCTTGGCTTTCATTCATGCATCCACTACTAACAGTTCAAGAGAGGTAAACAAGATACTTTCCACATGATTGATCAAAGCATGTATGCTGTTTGAAAGCTAGCATATTCCCCTGAACCTGCAAAAGCTGATCCAATCCAATCCAATCACAGCTTGGGCACTAATGTTTTGGACTACAACTCCCAGACTCCCTCAGCCTGCATTGGCCAATGGGATTTGGGGGACTGTTGTCCAAAAAAATTTATTTGTCTTTTCAAGATGTGAACTAAGTATATCAGCTTGCACTTTGTAGTAGTCTTATCTGAAATTCAGGTTGTTCTTTAAGACTACAAGATCACATAGCTTCAGGTTCTCCTACCTGCCTCAGCCTTTTAAGCTGCCAATGATAATAAGTATAAATGATTATGGACCATCTCTAAAACACTGAATCAGAATTTTCTACACTTTAGGGGATTTTTTTCATCATCCTTTGCATTTTCATTTCTTTAGAGAGAATGAGCTGGCCATGATAGCTTTACTTTTCATACTTGAGTGTATTCATTCATATTTGTTAAAATCTTTCATCAAGTGATAGCACTGATCTCTAGTATATGCCCTCTGGGATCACTTCAGCAGGAACTGCCATCAAGTTTGCACTGATGGATGTTTGAATTGCCCCACATTGCTAAGATCAAAAGGCACAATTCAGATGCCAAAATGATCACATTTGAGAAAAGAAAAGACAATATTCAGAATCCTGTGAGAGGAGGCTAGTTTCTCCGGAAGATTGAAAAGCCCACATATAGTTAGTCGAGATTAATATTTTAAAAAGAAATGGTTATTTTAAGGAAGCTGCTGAGGTTACTTGATTATGCCTTGTAAAAATGTATTTTGTAAAAGAAAAACATAACCATCGCTGCTTCAAAAGAAAGTAGAAGTAGCTTACAAAACAAAAATCACACAATAAAAATGACAATTACAGCTAATAAAAACAGTTGCACAAAACCCAGCAGTACAAAGCAAGCAATCTTACCATAAAAACTGTGGCAATACCCATCAGGAAGGAGGGAAACAACTTCCATGTAATGAGTAGATGAGAAAATAGAAGAGCCTACATAATCTTCAGCAGCTGCCCCCCCCCAAAAAAAAACCCACCTCTGAAAGTCAGATTTTACATTAGTGTGTAAAAGTATATAGAGTTGAAACTAGGCAAGCCTTCCCAGAAAAGGCACAAGTACTCTTTATAGAGTAGATACCTGCCATTATTCAGCTGACAAAGAAGTCAAAAACAGAGTCTCAAAGTTGAAGGAGAAAAGGCACAAGGAAAGGGATACACAGGAGAAGGCAGAAATGCTGTCCGGCCACAAGTTTTTTAAAGGCAAGAAGCAACAGACCAGTTTATATAGACAGATCAGGAAATAAATAGGTAATCAGTGGAGACAAAGTAGCATTCAGTCCATCTTACTGAGTGTAAAATACTAAACAATAACAGTGTAACCATTTAAACTATGCTATCATTATCCAGCAATCCCCTTTTTAAAGGAATGTTTTTCACATGCAAATGTCTACATAGGCCTGATTCCCACTACCTTTTAAACCAGATCACAAATTGGTTTGAACCAGTTCAAATGGCCCTGGTACCCACTTGAATCGATTCGCTGAATCAATTTGGAGAGGCTGGCCATGCACTAGACCCATTAACCTGCTTCTTTTTGACGCTGATGTTTTCCGCATCTTTTTGGATAAATTGATTCTGCGCAAGTGTGAACCGGATGAGGATCGGAATCGATTTAAATTTGCCCTTTGGCCGGCTGGAGTGGGTCCATTTTGAACCAATTCATTCATGAATGTGAACCACAAGTGGGTTATTTTACAGGGGGGAAATGTGATGGGGGAAATGTAGTGGGAAACATGCTCCACTGTCAAAGTGATCCATTGGTTTGGATCGCAAACTGCTTTTTTTGTAAATGGCAATGAGACCCTAGCTCTATTTAACTGTGGGCTCATTCACACTACACAGTTAGTTATAGTGCTGTTATTCCACTCTAACTACCACGGTTGTCCTATGGCATCCTAGACTGGCAGGTTAGGGAAGGAAGGGCATTTAGAATTCTCAGCCAGAGCACTCCAGTGTCTCATCAAACTACAGAACCCAGGATTCCATCATATGGAACCATACTGCTACGGCAGTAAAATAACAGAGCTGTGATTATGTAGTATGAATTTTTGTTGTTGTTGTTGTTGCTGCTATCTGCCTTCAAGTCTCCAAGGTGGCCCTACAAATGAGATGTCCCCAAGACATCCTGTCCTCAGCTGCTCTGCTCAGATCCTGCAAACTTAGGGCTGTGGCCTCTTTGATTGAACTTTCCCCCCAGTAATGCTGTCTTCTTCTTTTCTTACTGCTGTCTACCTACCAAGCATTATTGTCTTTTCTAGTAAATCATGCTATCTCATGATGTGGTTAACATATGATAGCCTCAACATAGTCATCCTAGCTTCTAGGGAGAGTTGTGGCCTAATTTGTTCTAGGAACAATTTATTTGTCTTTTTAGTTGTCTATGGGGTCCTTCTCCAGCACCACATCTCAAATGAATTTATTTTCTTTCTATTCACTTTCTTCACTGCCCAGTTCTCGCTCTCACACTCATACATAGTGATGGTGAATACAATGGCATGTACAAAGCTAACTTGCCAACCACAGATGCTGGCGAAACGTCAGAAATAAACTCTTCTAGAACATGGCCACAAAGCCCCCCCAAAAAACCCCCCACACAAAAAAATCTTTCCATCATTACTGTATATTGCTTACATTGTATTTTTATTTTATCTTGGGTATGTATTGTATTTTTCTACTGGTCATAGAGCATTTCCACCTTTGGTTTAATTTCCCCTTTAATTTCTTGGAATTTGTGGAAGAGGTCTCTTGTTCTTCCTTTTTTTGTTGTTGTTGTCAGCTTCTATTTCACTGCATTCATTATTATAGAAGTTCTCCTTATCCTTGCATCAGTAGTAGTTGAATGGTTGTACTCAGTAGTATAAATGAGCCCTATCATTCTGTATTTTCAGATTGGTGAACTAGCCAAAGCCCTAAGAGCTTCATAGGAATGAGCCCATATCATCTTAAAACACCATTCTTGCCCATCCTAGATGACATCCTATAGATCAGAGAAATGCTAGAAGCCTGGAGGATGCATATATGCAAATGCACACAAATAAAATTCTTACTAATAATTTGTCATCAGATATACAAAGTGCAACTCAGTTCTGTGCAAGTGAATTCAGAAGTCAGCCCTCAGCTTTAAAACATATGAATCCAGTTTCCACATCTTTTCTTTTAATGGTTGCTTTAAATAACTTGATCTTTAACTATCTTAGAAAAAAGTTTAAATGCCTCTAAAAGTCACTACAATCACTGTATGGAGATAAGAATAGGGTTTCTCTATATAGTGCTTAAAAGAGCTTCAGCAGACTGTAAGGAGACTGTGCAGATATAGTCCCAGATGCATAACCATTTAGGTGACTTAAGTGTACTGTATAAAATGCAAGTTATTGGATTTATAAGCAGTAAAACCATGTATACCTAAACACATTAGTAGTTGAATGGTTGAATATTGCAATCCAGTAGCTCCAGCATGTTTATATTTTGTGTCCACAAGAGCTTCTCCATCTATCTTATTAACTCCTCATGTCTAAAACAGGGTATCTCCCTGCACACAAAGTATTTCCACCAGAAATGAGAACATGACAGGTTCATGATCTTAAGACAGATGGTTCCCACAGAAGAGATTGGATTAACATGAATGAGAACCCTGAAGTTACCAAAATGGGGAGTCTGAAATAAGAGTAACAAGAATGTACAGCGTATCAGCAAACAAATACAGTGGTACCCCGGGATACGAAAGCACCGCGTTACGAAATTTCCGGGATACGAAAAAATTCTATAGGAAAAAACTGTTCCGGGTTACGGTTTTTTTTTTTTTTCGGCTTATGAAAAAAATTTTTGGTGCTTTTCGGCGCTTTTTTGCACCAAATCGCGGCTTCCAGCGCTAGCGCCTATGGCTTTTTCGGCTTGCGAAAGATTTCGGGTTACGAAGGGCGCCGCGGAACGGATTATATTCGTAACCCGGGGTACCACTGTAATTTGAACAACTAGGTGAATACAGCCCTTGAAATTCAACACACTATAATAAGGGTAGACAAAAGGTCCACTGGTTTATCACTGAGCAGTTTCCAAAGAACCATGTGCTGATTGCTTACATTTCAGCAAATAATGTTTAATTGGATCTTGATTCAATACAACAGTCCCTTTATATTCTTGTGTGGCTGAGATCATTCAATCCAAAAGTTTTGCTACATCATTGTGAAGAAATTCCAAGCATGCCTTTTTTGTTTTATAATTTGAAATACATTGGTTGACCAAGGTTGCTTCTAATGAAATCATCATCCTCATCATCATACAAGACCACAGAAAGTACTTAAAATTTTTCATTAACCAAAATGTGATACTCCAGTGTGAAAGGGAGCTTTGTGAAGGCCTTCTTTCCTTATCTTTTGTCAACACTTACTTTGTTTTAAAGGCTTTCAGATGGGGATAATTTGATTTTAATGAATTATCAGGAATTTTTCCTCAGAATTTAGGTACTCTGCTTTTTTGTAATCAGCGATGTGCTTCCTCTGTCATTTTGTGTCAAGTTTATAAGTAGCATTCCCTTTGATCTAAAACATTTTGAATGTTTTCTCCACCTCCACTACTTTACGAGGCATTTGGATAAATGGAGGGACATATGTTGCATATATTTCCTATCTTGTTAAAGAAATGGCATGGATGGATGGGGAGAATAATCATTTACGTTCAAAATTTATTTTCATGTGTATGTGACTTTCATTTATGTTCTTAAAAGTGCTGCCTAGGAATCACAGCAGGCACATCCATTCCTCTTGAAAATTACAGATTTTGAAATGTGAACATATGGTAGAAATGGGATAGTTTCCTAAAAGACAACATAATCTCCCTTGGAAGCTGTCTTCAACAAATACTGTGATGTTGCTGGCCAAGTAAAATAAGTAATCCTCTCCATCACTTTCTGAGGTACTCATTCTCGTAAAGTATGTTACCAGATCATTGCCTGGGATCCTATACTCCATAGGGACATATCAATTCACTAATTAAGACTGCAATCCTTTACATAATACACACATGCAGCTAAACATAAGGGATGTAATTCCAAGAAAACCCACACATTACAATGCCATCATTTTCATCTAGCAATTCTCATTTGCTAACAAGAGTTCTTCTGTTTAAGGTGGCATCCGGCCAACCATGCTTTCCTCTAGGATACATTGTTAAAGGATCAAGCATTTTTAGAGTGTCAGGCAGATATGGCTCCCTTCCTCCAGGATAAATCATTAAGGACTGTAGCAAGTCATTCCCCTTCCCACCTGTCTTGTTTTGTTTGTTTGTTTGTTGTTTTTTTGGGGGGTCCAGCTAAAACAACATTCTCCTGCAGCCTATCACAGTTACAGGATTATGATTAGACTTTAACTGCCAGGACAACATCCTATGGAATCTTGGGATTTGCAACCAAAGAGCTCACCAAACTACAAATCCTAGGACTCTATAGGATGTTGCCTTGGCAGTTAGTGGGATCCTAGTGCTTTAACTGTGTTTAAAGGTCTCAAAAGTCTTCACCAGTCAGTGGATGACTTTTAGCACACATATAGTCACAGGATGCCCCTTTTTGGATAATTGTGTATTATTAAGATTTATGCATTTCTCCCAGGCACCTAGCTAGACTAGTGGAGGACAAAGCCCTTGGCTACAAGCCTATCAGGGCTACCAACCCACCCACCCCGGCCACATCCTCCATTCAGTGCCACAGAAGTAAGAAGAGAAGGAAAAGAGAAATATGGCAGTGTTCTGGCCTTGGGGTTTCAGACCCTGAGCTACGTCTCTGACTTCTGCAAATTCACATTCACACTACACAGTTATAGTGCTATGATTCCACTTTAACCTTGGCTCTATCATATGGAATCCTGGGATTGGCAATTTAGGGAGGAAAGGGCATTTAGAGTTCTCAGCCAGAGAATTCCAGAGCCTCATCAAACTACAAAACACAGAACCATGGCTATTAAAGTGGAACAACATTTGCTTTCTTTCCAAGTTCAGTATCATTTTCATTATTAATACTTCCCACATTGTGACATGATAACTACTGAAATATTGTTCTTTTTGTTGTGTCTTCAAGTCATTTCATGACTCAAAGAATAACTCAGGTCCTCTGGCAAACATTTACTCAAAGTAGCTACGACTACTTGGCAACTTTTAGCCACAGGACTTTTTCATCAGGCACCCCTAAACTGTGGAACAACCTGCCGGAAGAGATTTGACAGCGAAATTCACTGTCCGAATTTAAAACAGTATTAAAGACTGGCAGGCTTATCCAGATGAATTTTAAATGATGAGTATTATATGGATTGTTTAATATGTATGTCTTAATTGTCCTTAAACTGATGTGTGTTTTCAATTGATGTGTTTTAACTGATGTTTTGCACTCGTTAATTGTTATCATATGCCACCTCAGTCCATGGGGAGAAGCAGGTGACCCTAAGGCAAATTTATCACAGGGGGTTTCTTTTAGTAAGACTTGTCCAGAGTGGTTTGCCTTAGCCATCCTCTGAGGCTGATAGAATCTGATTTGCCCAAGGTCACCCAGTGGTTTTCCATGCTCAAGCAGGGATTGAAACCCCGGTTTCCAGAGTCATAGTCCAATGCTCAAACCACTATACCACATAATATAATTGCACAGACACACACCCCACCCCGGAAACTATGACCTGATACAGAAGGCCAAAAGCACCCTCTTGGGGCCAATTTTAGGGCTCTGGAGGGCTGGGCATCCATACGCACCCAGCTCTTCTAGCGGAGCCTGTGCACCATCTTGCCTGTGCCCTGCCTACATGGGGTGCATAATGATGACGCCCAGGCATCTACGCACCCAAATGGCACTTTCCGGACATGGTGACATTAGGGCACGCAACATTATGGTGCTCCTAAAAAGAAGCCGCTCTAGGTGGCTTCTTTTTAGGGAACGTGTCAGTGCCACGCAGTGCGGTTGGTGCGGCACCGATGAGGGGAAAGATGGGCGGCATGGAGCCGCCCATCTGTATCCCCCCACATTCTTCTTTCTATGACATCTTTAGCCAAACAGTGTCTCACACTAATGACTTTCACCAGGAACAACCATATAGCCCTCACTAAAATGAAAACGAAGCTATACTGTACATTATTAGGAAACAATTAATGCAGGGCAAGAGACAGTAAAAACAAGGCCTTAAATATTTAAAGCACTTAGTCAAAATATGATGCAATAAAGAAACATGTAATAAAGAAAACACCATTAAAACTCCCCCCACATTTCATTGTCAACAAAAATCATGAACTGAATTTTTTAAGAGACCTTAAATTTACATCTTATGCTTAATTATTTTCTCATTAGAGAGTGGATATGAAAGGCGCAGCTAATTTTCATTATATATTGTTCACTCTTGCATTGTTAATGATTTAATGCCTAAAGTACATTCATACTGAAAAGTCAACTACTTGTTGTTCATTAGTTCTTCTGAATGGCCTCAAAATGCACACGATAGCTTGAGGTGCTGCATGAATTTGGTGCCGGTGCTCTGTCTTCTGTAATATTTGCATACAAATGGTGTCTGTTGTTCTCTCTTGAATAATTAACTTCATCCCCTAATATATTCCTGGTAGAGCCTCGCCACTTGAGTTCTTTGCAACCCAATCATATCCATCTTCACAATTCTTCCTTCACTTTCTCATAAATATCATTTTGATGTGTTTGCCAACACTGTACATCCTCTGCAACTCCTACACCCCCGAAAGGACAAACTGTTTATTTCACACGTAGTTCCCCACCATAATCCCATATGTCTAATGCAAGATCATAATCTGGTTGATCATTGACTCCTAAACCATGTGCTGGATGACATTCAGGGGAATGATGAGAAGCAGTTTTATACCATAAGACAAGGGCCATAACTACACAGGCCAAATAACACCTCCTTCACCTGATTTCACGGCGATTTGCCTGGGCAACACAGGGTTTCATCCCTGATTCTGGTGCAAACAGTATGAATGACATACAGCCAATGCAGCACTGAATCCACCTCATGGATCTTAAAAACTCACCTTTTACTCCAGTTCTTCCAAGAAACTCTTGAGTCCTCTGGAGCAAAACCAGGTCACTGTTTACAATGCATTCCACTGTCCCACCCGCTACCACTGGCACAAGCCTCTCCCTCTGTGGTCAGAACAACATGCCCAACCGCATGATCAACCCTGAGAGCCTCGTTTTTAGACTCAGAGGGTGAGACTCATGGCAGCAATGGCTGGAAGCAGGCAGTGGTATGCATTGTAGCAGGATGCACTGTAAACAGCTGCTGGAGTGCCCAGGTAATGGGGGGACTACGGGGCAGCTTCAGGGCAGAATATTCTGGGCTTCTTCCAGAGTTTTCTGGCCTGTGCAGAAACCACCATTGTTACAACTCCAGCACATCTTCAGACATTGTTGAACTACAACTTCTGTCAACCTAACCCAGCACTGCCAATGTTGAATAATGCTAGCAGCTGCCGTTCCAAAACATCTCTAGGGATACATGATTTCCATCCCTTATTTAAGGAGGCATTTGGTGAAAGCCGATAGGGCTGTTAACAGGGAAAGAGTGTAATTTTTTTTATTTCAACATATTTCAAATGCCTTTTAATGCTGCTTAAACCTGTGTTTTTATATTAGTTGGTTTAACTGTATTTTTACTTTTATATCAAGAGGTGTTTTTTTTAATTGTACTGTGTTTTTAAGACGTTGTGTATTACCTTAGGTTTTGCACCAGAAGAAGGGCAGGCTAGAAATAAAATAAAATAAGAAATTGATTAGATCAGTGGGACCTACAATAAAATGTCACAGCAAGTAATGCCTCTAGAAGAGCTCATTTAGCTAGTTTGTTTCTTCCTTCTGCTGTTGCAGGCTACAGCCCAGGACAAGCGAATGAAGAGATAAATGAGGGCTTCAGTTTTACTACTGTTTATGACAGATCAGTCTACAGGGTGGGCTTTCATGCCACACGGTTATTGCATAATGATTCCATTTTAACAGCCAAGGCAACCTCTTGAAGAATCCTGGGATTTATAGTTTATGAAGGGAAATTTAGCATTTTCAGCCAGAGAGATCTAGTGCCTCACTAAACTACAAACCCCAGGATTTCACAGGATGTAGCCATGGGAGTTATGGTATAATGCAACAGTGTAATCGTGTAGTGTGAAAGAGCCCAATGTCAGGACTATACAAATAATTTAGGGGCCAGTACAGACAGACCAAAATAAAGCTGCTTCAGGTCTCTTTGGAGGTACGCTGTTTAAATGACACATGCATCTTAAGAGATCAGAAGCTGCACCAAAACTGTGTTCCAGTCCTTAGGACTGGAGCATAACTTTGGCATGGCTTCCAGCCTCTTAGGACGCATGCATCATTTAAACAGCATACCTCCAAAGAGACCCAAATCAGCTTTATTTTGGCCTGTCTGTACAGGCCCCATGACATGTTAGATACCTCTTTCTTTTTCTTTGTCAAAGTTCCCCTTTCACATTATCATTTTAAATAGCAACTCTGCTTTGCATTAAAGTTTAATATGTTTTATAGGTCTAAGATATGCAGTTACTAATAAGAAAATACCCTTCACCTGTCTCAAATCAGCAGGGACGGTTCCAGTCAATCCTCTGTTGTCTCACTTGTTCAGCAGGTTTTAAAATGATTCAGTTTCTCTGTTCTCCTTCACTTTCCCCCTTTGTCCTCAGCCTACTTCAGATTATATAAATTGAGTTCAAAGGACAAAAGTAGTTTATGCTCAACTCAACAAGGGAGAAGAGGCAGAACCTTGACCTTTCCAGCAGGCTCATGCAAAAGCAAACTGGTACAATTTCTTCATCATTGTTAACTTTTGCCATATGTGTCCCAGTTGCCATCTGTGAAATGGTGGGGGTAATGTAAGCAGCACAGCAATTAGTGGCCCTTACTATCAAGTAAGTATGCATAGGATTGCAGTCACACCTCATAATCTTTTCAAAGTGTACACATCTTTGTATGCATTTTTCAAATGCATTTTTAGTAAGGAACAATTTTGAGCTCTATGCATGATTTCATGCACATTTTTTGTCTCTGAAATGCATTACACAGTTTACAAATGTGTTGATTTCTCAGGTAAGATGAACATTAATCTCTTGCCAGTTTGAGAGAGATGTCAAAAGGATAATTCCGTGCAGAAATGCAAACACCACATAATTATAAAATTGGTTTCCATTGCTATACCCAAAAGATAGATCTGGATTTCTTCCATATTGGACCTCTTTAACAGTGCTAGAGTATTGCTCTTCTGTAATTAAGTGAATGCCAAATTAAAATGGAGGATTGACAAAGCACTCTGTGTACCTTTACATTGTCCAGCATTCTTCTCCATGGCCAAAAGACTTCTATAATGTTTATTCTCAGATAGTCCCCCAATGATATTCATTTAAAGTTTTCTCCCTGGAAGTTTTGTTTATCTTATTTCTTCCCATTTCATGGTGTGGGAAGAATAGTAATGAATTACTTTTAATTAGGCAACTTATCTTTGGAGTGCTTAAATACTGAAGTTTCTGTCACAATAAAACCTACCCTCCAACATTTCATGAGTGAAAACTGGGACACATGTGGCCAAGCAACATCTGAGCAGAATCAGGATGGCAGCGGTTATTAGTAAGTAAGAAGACACAAGTCACAAGAGGCTGCAGCAGTTCACTTTTGCTTGAGACTACTGGGAAGGGTGATATTCCACTCCATCCTTTCCTCTCATCCTTTTGCACTTGGAAATTGGCTCACAGCAACTAAAGTAAGCTGAGACTAGAGGGGGAAAGTAGAAGGAGAAAAGAAAAACTGGGACATTTCTGAAAAAGTGGGACAACGGATTATTATTCAGAACTATCCCTGCATAATTAGGATAGTTGGGGTGTATGGTGCAATACCACTATAGATTGGAAGAAGTGTGACTAAGGAGATTATCGCATTACCATCGCTGCCAGGATTTTCCTATTCCTGAAAAGATGTGGGACAAGCCCAGAGAAGCTCAGGTTGCACACTGGCTGCATACTGCCCAGTGGTGGGTGAATGTGATAAGATCCACCTTAAGAATCCCAGCAGCAAAGCTAATGCAATAATCTTCCAAATCAGTAATTTAAAGAGGAGTGGAAAACTGGAGCAGTGATAGGATCCATATTTTACCCCTCTTCCTCCACACTGGCTGTAGCATCCTGCAAATAGTCACAATCTGCCAATTTCTGGATTCCAAAATGACAAGAAGTCCCTTCCCATTTCAGCTTCTGGGGTTTCATGCTGCTTTTTGTTTCTTGTATGTGATGGAAAAATTACATGAAATAATCTGAAACTCCAAAAAGGCTCAGAAATGTGAACCTTTGAGAAGAACTTTCAGACCCCCTGTCCTTGTATTTATTTTGTAAAACAATACAGTGGGCCCTTCATATCCACTGGGTTTGGTCCAGGAACCCTGTAGATACCATAATCCATGGATGTTCAAGTCCTATTAAATACAATGGCATACTAAAATGGTGTCTCTTATATAAAATGGCAAAATCAAAGTTTGCTTTTTGAAATTTATATTTTTTAAAAAATATTTTGAAGCTGTGGATGGTTGAATCAGTGGATAAGAAAGTCAGTGGATATGGAGGGCCAACTGTGTTTAATAATAATAATAATAATAATAATAATAATAATAATAATAATAATATAGATTTATTTGTATCCCGCACAATCATGGGGAATCCGGGTGGCTAACAGCAGTAAAAAAAATACAAGACAGAAGATACAATAAGATACAAATAATCCCTTCCCAATCCCCTGAACAATACTTCAACAAAACAAAACCAATAAACAATATAAATACAATAGCAATCAAATGAAAATATAAAAGCATTACAAATCAATGAAGTTCATAAATAATCCCTTTCCCGGTCCCTCAACACAGGTTTAAATCAAAACAATATTAACAAATTAAATATCAACATAACATTGTACCCAGAAGAAGAAAAGGAAAGAAGAAGAAAACATACCCAATATTTGTTTGGGTTTGTGCCAGGTTTTAACGGTTAGGGGGCCACTGGGCAGCGAACAAAAAAAGGTTGGGTTCTGAATGCACTTTCTCCACTCCTGAATTAAAGCATCATAAACATGGAGGACACTGCAGAAACAGTCAAAGGTTTGATTTGGAATGAATCTATGCTTAGTAAGAACATGTAAAATGGTCTGGACCTGAAAACAGAAAATGTTTAATTAAAGGCACAGTATTCACTGAAGAGCTTCACTGGTGCTTTTCCTGCTCATACAGGACAGCTTTGGGGTGCAATTGTGTTAATAGGCATGATCTCAAATCAGGTTTGGAAGAACAAAACAGGAATCACTAGCTGGAATACTACAGTGACATCATGTGGATTCCAAACAAAAACAGAATGAACAAACCACAGTACCTCCAATGAAAATAACTAGTATGAAAACAACCTGGTAGTGATATGTAAGATGAACTTCAGATCATGTAGACATAGTCAGATTTGTTACACATAGTTTTGTTTCTCATGATGCCTGTTTTTAAAGTAATTAGTGGAACCAAAATGAATCTCTACCAGATAATTGTATTCCTGTGAGCCTCTGGTAATTAGGACAAATGTTCCGTTGCTACATTTCTTCTTCTACCAATTAGAACAAGCCAATTAATTCTGATTTCCAGCGAATTTTGGAAAGAAAGGAAGTGTTGGGGAGAATGCTGAAAGTTGAAGAGCAGCAAGGTCAATACAAAACCTTAAATCAAGCTGAAGTGAAGAATTTCTGCTGTCCTAGAGGTGTAAATCAAAGAAAACTCTCTGTATGAATATTTTTAGACCATAGAATGGACACCTGCCAGTGGTTGAAGGCTGTTTGGGTCTGTCAAGAGATCTTTGAAGGCTGCACTCCTACTGCTGCCCCTTGCCCTTCATTTATTTAATTCTAATTTTGCTAAAAATAGTCCTCCAGTTCCCCAAGGAAAAATGGGGAACAATTTTGCCACATGGGAGGGGACCATTTTAAACCAACCTCTGGTTTACCTCTGGATAGAACGAGTCAACTCCTCTGCATAGGAAAGTATAATGTTCTTGTTATATATGTTGTGCAGCTTTGGACTTTCCTTTCAGATCTGAGCATGTCAGTTGAATGTCCTTTTGACTTGAGTTCAGTTTCATCATTTGGCATAGCACTATTCATATTTGCGCTCTGTTTTTCCTCAATAGCTGGTTGACTACCTGGGAGTTTCCTATTCCAGCACACTCTCTCTCTCTCATTTCAT
The DNA here is from genome assembly GCF_019175285.1 of Sceloporus undulatus. NCBI lineage: Eukaryota > Metazoa > Chordata > Lepidosauria > Squamata > Phrynosomatidae > Sceloporus > Sceloporus undulatus. The sequence goes on along the minus strand of NC_056526.1, from coordinate 14,956,618 downwards.
TTTGGATTGTCTTATCACCACAGAGTTGTTAAGGCAGAAGATAGTAATTAAATCAATAAAGCCAACATGGAGCTCCTCCAGATGAAGTTGGTGGCTGCTATATTTGATGCTGTAGTTCCATAGCCATCCCTGGCACCAGCAGCAACATTTTATTTCCAGCGAGACGTATTTTTAAAAAATACCAGGAGATATTGCAACAAAAATGTCCCAAGAGATCTGTATGGTTCAATACATGAGATTCTAATGGGGTTGTTCGGATATTCTTCCTCTTTGCGCTTGGTATGGGGTGGGGAGCATGGACATTCCTCTAGTGTGTGTGTGTGTGTGTGTAAACTATTCCTTTAAAATGAAGGCATGCCCCCATTCCATGTTTCACAACATTCAGTACCAAAAAGTGAACAAAGGCACTAAAGAGATCTGAATGTGAATTGGTCAAGTTGCCTCCAATGTCATACAGCTTCTTTCATTTCCCCCTCTCCCTGTCATCACCTTTTACAGGAACAACAACAACAAAAGCTAAATATATAACAGGCTGCAAGTGGACACAAGAAGAACTACAAACTGGCAATTTTCACCAAGTGAGGAGCTCTGTTAGGAAAGCTCTTGGTTCTTTGTTCCAGTCTGGAAGAGCCCATGAGCTTTTCCATATGCCTTGTGCTAAATTGTATTTTCAAACCTATTTGGGATATTTGAAAGCACTTGGAACATGTAATCGTTTTAAACAGGAGTGGCAGAAAAAACTGTGAAGGGAAATCTCTCAATGGGTTTTGTAGCTCCTTTGTGTTAATAATTACTACATTATTATCATTTCATACATAGGGTAAGAAGAAACACCTCGAAAATAAGGTGCAAACTTTTTTTCTCGGGGGGGGGGGGAATATTCTGAGCTAATTCTCATTAGCATCCCACTGCTTATGCTAGCACTGTTCACAGAAGAAGTGGACACATGTATAGGGCAGTGTGGGAGCATGGTGTCAAGAGCTCTTCCTTGTCTATGCCCTTGTGGTTCAGGGGCAGGTTGTGACACAGTGCTCCCACACCACTGTGCATATGTGTGCATTTTATTTGCAAATAGTGCTGGCATATGGAGTGCAGCATTAGACTTAACCATCTGCAAAGTCCTGACACATACACACACACACACACACACAGAGATATTTTATACCTATACAGCTGTAGAATGTACAAGAGGCTGAGTAAATGTGCATGTTTAGTGCTATTGCCTTGCAGCTGTTGATGTAACACATGCAGAGAGCTGTATGAATGCTAATAGCTCATAAAGAACTCAATGCCCTGCTGGAGGGAGTTCCTGGAGCTAGAACTGACAGCTCTGTGCAAAGCCACCAGATTCTAGGTAGAAAGAATTGGAGCATCATCCAAAGCAGTGAAGGATTTCCAAATCTCTCACCGCCCAAACTGGCTACTGGCTCTCTTCCACAGAAAGGGCTAGCAAAGGCTTCCTGTTAATATGGCAAATCTGCCTGGCAACCATTTTTATTGACCTAGACTCATGGAGACCCTGTGGATGAGACACTTCCAACCTCCAAAGAGCTCAGGCTTTCTGCTCCTGCAGGCTCAGGCCTGTGTTCTGGTTGAGTATATCCAGTTAGCATGCAATCTTCCTCTCATTCTGCTGCCTTCACTTTTCCTAGCATCATTGTCTTTTCTAATGATTCATTTTTCCACAAGATGTGGCCAAAGTACCGCAGCCTCAATTTAGTCATCTTGACATCCAGGTAGAGTTCAAACTCTATCTATTCTAGAAGCCATTTGTTTTTCTTCTTGGCTGTCTGTGGTATTCTAGTACTCTTTTCTAACACCACATCAAAAATGAGTCGATATTCTTATTGGCTTTTTTTTTTCACTGTCCACCTCTTGCATCCATACATGGTAATGGGGAATACAGTGGCTTGGATAATCCTCACTTTAGTGTTCAGAGTTACATCTTTACATTTTATTTTCTTGTCCAGTTCTTTCATAGCAGCCCTTCCCAATCCTAGTCTTCTTCTGATTTCTTGACTGCAGGTCCTGTTCTGAACAATATTTGAACCAAGGTATGGGGACTCTATTTCAGTTTTCTCATTGTATAAGGTGAATTATTGTAGGTCCTCTGTGGTCCTTATTTTTTTTTTTTTTGGAGGGGGGTATGTTCAGCATTAATCCAACCTTGGCACTTTCCTCCTTGAACTTCTTCAGAAATTGCTCAAAGTCTTTGGGTCTACTAGTAGCATTGTGTCATCTGCATATCTTAAATTGCTAATGTTCCTTTCTCCTATCTTCACTCCTCCTGCTTCTGAATCTAAGCCCATTTAGTATACAATGTTTTCTGCATGTAATTGAATAAATAAGGTATGCAGCCTTGCATGATACCTTTGCCAATTGGGATTTTAGGTAAAACTAAGCTTGACTCTGTCTCTGTGGGTTGTAGTAGTTCTGTTGGTATATTATCTGTTCCTGGTGATTTGAACAATCTGGCAAGGTAAAGGTAGGCCCTTGACATGAATGTCTAGTCATAACTGACTGTAAGGGGCAGTGCTCATCTCCATCACTAAGCTGAAGAGCCAGCATTGTCCAAAGACAAATCTGGTGGTCATGTGGCCAGCATGTCTGCACTGAATGCTGTTATCTTCCCACTGAAATGGTACCTATTTATCTACTTGCATTTGCATGCTTTTGAACTGCTAGGTTGGCAGAAGCTGGGACCAGTGACAGGAGTACACTCCATCATGCAGCACTCGGGGCTCGAACTGCCAATCTTCTGATCTTCAAATTGCTGTCTTAACCACTAAGCCACTGCATCAAATGCTTTTACTGTCTCTGATTTCCTGGCTTATTCCTGTTTTCAGGGTCTTATCTTGTGCTCAAAAGCTTCCTGTGGCTTGATTCTGATAACTTTGGCTTTAAATACACTTTGGAGAATCCACTATGCAAAGGGATCTTGTAGCAATTTTGAGACTAACTGAAAGAAAGAAGCTGGTAGCATGAGTTTTCATAGACTTGATTCTACTTCCTCAGATGCTGAAGTCTACGAAAGCTTGTGCTACCAACTGCTTCAAGATCACTTTGCATAATGATTTTCCAGATTAACATGGCTATGTTTTTTAATTCTATCACTTTAGAGAGTCAAGTTAGCTGATCTCAAAGTGATGTCTTTAGAGTCAAAATCTGAAGACATCTGTGAGTGTCAACATCCAGTGGCAGCTGGTGACTCTAAAGCTGGACCATCAAAGTTGCTGAACCTCCTTCCAAAATAGGATCTGCACCTTGGATAACTCCTTTTATATTCAGAGTAAAACCTAAAGCAGCTTCATAGACCCTACTGACATCAGAGCCACCCACCACTATTGTCAATACACTGCCATTGGAAAGCACATCTATGGCCAGGTAGGCAGGAGATCCAGAGAAGATCCTGGAATGATAGAAGGAACTGAGTAGTCAAATATTCAAGTAGTCAAATCCTTGTGGCTAAGCTGTTGGCTTTAGGCACATACAAAGGGCAAAGCAGGTTGTGAACCCTTGTCCAGATTCTACAGAATAACACAGTTATACACATACAAGGCTTACAGTAGGAACAGTGAGCACTGTAGAGTCCAGGGGATGCACTCATTTCATTTTCCATCCTCTGTCCCCTGTCCCGTCAGGCTATACCCATCCATTTGTTTTCAAAAACAGAAGTAGCCAGGCACTCACTTCCAGTTTTGGAAGAAAAAGCTGTTGAGAGTCCAAAAGAGGTACTGTATTCCTTTCGCCCAAATGGAGAGGAAAACGAGACTTGTGGTCCTTATGAGCTTCTGTAGATGCAGTTCTTCTTTTAGAGAAGTGAGCATTTTTTTTTCAGCATTGGAGTGGCTTAGTGGCAGGGCTGGGGAGCCACAGTAGGACTTTGCTGGAGCCATACAGTTTTTATCCCTGGCTCACAGAAGAATGACAAATCACTGGGAAAGCAACTTAGAATAATAGAATCATGGAGTTAGAAGAGGCCCCATGGGCCATTGTCCAACCCCCTGCTCAGTACAGGATTTCCAGCTACAAGCATCCTCAACAGTCTCTTTTTTGCTTAATAGAAGCCCAGTTTGGGCATTTATTAAAACTCACGAAGGCTCAAAGTAGGCAGAAAGATGGAAACATATGCCAGCCCCATCATAAATATCCCAGCACCTGTATGCCCTCTCAGTCCCCAGCCTCCCTATCAGGAGTAAAAAAGATCTAAAGTTGCAATCTGCTCATGTTCCGCTGCACATTAAGAAAATGCTGCACATAATAAGTGATCCTTATAAGCCAACAACCCTAGAAGAGAGCATTTCCATTGCTTTCTTTTTTGGTACATGAGAGTTTGAATCCTCAGCCATGAAAACCCACTGGGTGACCTTGGGAAAGTCACATTCTCTTAGCCTAAGAGGAAGGCAATGGCCAATCTCCTCTGAATACATTTTGCCAAGGAAGCCCTAGAATAGGGTCATCATAAATCTGGGCCAACTTGAAGACACATGACAACTAACAAAAGCACATGCTCCTGAGATGGTAAGCAAGTTCATGGGAGAGGGAATCATCCAGTGTTGTGGGACTAAGTTCTTGGTGAGAGTCAGACTCCAGAGTAGACATGCCTATGTCACCTTGTTCAGGGCTTTTGGGCCCTAAAGATTCAGAGCTGTGGATCAGCTTTAGTGCTTTAAAAGTTACCCTTTACCACTAAAACTCTCAGCAGCCTCCAGCCCACATGGCTACTATCCAATGTTATTCCAAGTTTTGCTCCTCTGTTGGTGGTATGGGTGACATAGATTCAGTAGACTCCTTTTCCATGGCTAATGCCACCACAGATTGGCCAGGACAACCATTGACTTTGATGCTGTAGTAATAACTGTTTCCCATGCAGAACTCATCACACTGGAGATGTTAGAAACAGAAACTGAATTTGGGCTATACATAGCCAACTGCAAATATTGCCATACTACAACCAAAGCTTCACAGGAGGTGCATCATGCTCAAAGCTGCAAATATACATTGATTATTCAGACAGACCATTTTCAAACTTATGAATGATTGCAAGTATTCCTGAATTTTCTGATAGTCATAAATAGAAAGGGGTCTTGCAAGCTTGATAAAAGGAGTTACTCTGCTCCTTACAGGCAACATATTTAAGATAGTGAGTATATTTCTATAACTGGTAAACTCTGAAATCCCTGAAGGTCATACTTTGGAGGGAGGGATCTTAAAGAGCAGAACTGAATACTGAAATCCTTTTTAAACACACACTCACGTGTGACTGTGTATCCCAGGAGGAAGGGGATGTGTGCAGCTACCAAAAGGAGGGAGAAAGAAAAAGGAAATGTTTCTTAGTATCTCATTGCAAGGTCTGTCCTCTTTTTATGTTGGCAAAATAGTTATAGGCTCAAGAGACGCTAAGAGATTAAAAAAGAAGAAAAAGAACTTGCAGAATTGTAGCCCAGCACAGGGAAAAAGAAAAAGAAAGTTGTTTATGATTGCTGTCCAAGACCCTATGTCAGCTTATTTAAAACTATGGTATTTTTAATATTGTCTTCCAGAACAATATATGTGTGCAGTCACATCTTCATATATGCACACACACACATATTACACTTGGGAGAAATATATAGATATATGCATTTCTCAGGTTTCCAGTTAGATAAAATGCTAAGGTTGTTTTCTAAAGCTTTCTATAAGCTCAAAAGTCCTTGGTTTCTGATCCTGCATTACAACTCCATGCTTTCATTTTCTTATGTAAAGACCACAATCATGAACAACAATGTCATGTTATTAAAAATATCTAATCTGAAGACATCAGGATGTGCAAAGCAGAAAGGAAATCACCAGGAGCTTTCAGCTCTAGGTCAAAAGAGCGTAGCTTGTCGCTTATTAGCATGATGAAGTGACGTCTGAGATTATATTAGAAGTTTGGTTACGGCATAATTAGTAGGGAGCCTATGCATTTGCAACTAGTTCACACAGAGCAGCACAATCAAACTGCAATCTCATATGATCCATGGGAAAAATGCTTCCTCTGATATGGATTTCTGCCTCCTATATAGGCAAACAAATAAGATGGAAGCTTGTTGAGCTCCTATTTGTTCCTAAACAATTTATAAAGCTCTTTTGCTTTAATTGCTGTAAAATCCTTGGGCACTTTCTATGATTCTATGAACTCAAAATTCCACTCTGAAGCTGGCATTTTTATAAAACTGGTCTCAATATGTTTGCTTATTTTACTACTTTCTGAGGCTGGGTAAACCTCTCAAAGATAGTCACATGGGGGGGGGGGGGTGGATGAATAGATGTAAATTTTCATGTGTCTCACAATCCATGATGTTAGGATTTAAAGCATGTAGTTGTGCATTTCAGAAATACAGTTTCGGCATCCAAAGGAAAGGGGAAGGCAAAGTTATCAAAGGAAAGCAAATGTGAGGTGGTGAACATTGTTCAGTTTGGTAGAATTCAAAGATATAGCTGTGTTAGTTTGTACAATCAGTACGTAGAGAGATCTTGTAGCACTTTGAGACTAACTGAAAGAAAGCATGAGTTTTCATAGACCTCCGTCTACTTCCTCAGATGCATTTGGTGGAGTGGAAGCCAGGCACAGACATGTATATATCAATTCAAATTACAAATCCTTTGTGTGTGGAAATGAAGTTGCAGGTCCAGTTTTAACTATGGTTGTTAGTGCACAAAGACATAGGAAACTGGTCTTTGTGCTTGGAAATGGTCTAGCAGATATAGTTTTGCAATGGGACTGGCCTGTGGTGAGGAAAATAGATGTATGTAGGGCACCCCCATGAGGATGGGGTCAGATAGTGTTGAAGTGTGTTTAGTGTGTCAGGAAACCATTGTCTTTGTTCAGTCCATTGCTGAGGTGCTGTAGTTTGTGGATGAATTCGTTCTGCTTTTTCTTTTTCCAATCTACCATTGCAGTTCTTTTGTTCAATGACCACTGTTCTGAGGTCTGAGATGGAATTCCCATTTTTCAGTTTGTCACTCTCTTCAGTACTAGAAATTTAAGGGCTGAAAGAAAAATTTATTAGGGGAGTCAAAATTTTCATTTGTAGGGGCAATGTTCCTATCCCCCCTCCCCAGTTAAACGCATGGATTCATCCCTTGATGACACAGCTCTGACTAGGAGATTACAGAGAGAGTAGTTACAACAGTAAGGGAGCCTCTTCATGCCAGTAGGAGAGAGAAGTCCCTTTGGCTCAGGCAGCTAAATGCTCTGAGTTAGTCCTGAAGTAGGAACTTGCAACCCTTCCTATATACTCTGTCCTGCGAATGTTTTATCAGAATCAGACACACAAATGAGCCAGTTCAACCACAAAAATAATGTATAAACTGAAGCTGGGTGTGCTTTTTTATTTGCTTGAGTTGTTTCACTTCATCCTGAGCTCCCCATCCTGCCCCAACACTATTTGGACACGGTCTTTAATCTCAGCCTTCTTTGCACCGCAATTGACCCCTCCAACTGGAAGGATGACATGAAAACACACAGTGAGTTCAAACAGATGAGGTCTGGTTAATAAGGACATGGGCTTTCTATGGTCGTCTTTTCCTTAATTCTTTTGCCTCGGAGCTTCCACTCAGAGAAGATGGAAATTTCACAGATTGATGGATGACAGACTTTAGCTGTTCAGTGTTTCCACCTTCAGAGGAAGAAGCAAGAATGCTTAACTCAAGTACAAGCAAGGGAAATGGTATTTCACAGCCTTCCAAAGCCTACCTTCCTGTGCTGAGGGAGAGATCCCAACCCAACCCCTTCTGTATTTTTATCCTGATGTGAAAAGTCCAACAATAATAATGTTCTCTGGATGGAGAAAGGAAAGAGAGGCTAGAAGTGTGAAAATGACTCCAGTTCTGAAATTGTTCTCTAAACCAGTCTCTTCACTGTCAGTCTCATCATTGATAAAAGAACAAGCAGAAGATCACTCCTTTCAATATTGTTTCCCCTGCTCACAGGAGATAAATTCTTCCAGCACGACTCTCAGTAGCATAGTAGGGTTTCTTCACATTTCCCATAACTGCAGTGGAACCAGTCTTTGATATTTATACCTGAAGGCTGTACTGCTTTTCCCTGAGGAAGATGCATCTGTCCAGATGAGAAGCCAGAATTTTCTCCCGCCTGTATATTTGATATCTGGTCATCAAATTTGTGGGCTACTCTACCTTTATTAGAACTAGAGGATGTAAACCATTGTTTATTTAATGCTTTTATGCAAGAAAGAGCAATGCCACTCAATGTATTTATGAGACGTTTTTGTGGCACACTATTGCTGCATATAAATGTTAGGATTTGTACAACATCTCTCCTCTAGTTGGCCATTTTCTTAGGGGGGCTGACCATTTTCATTACAGTTAACCATTACCCATTCCCCCTCCCTTGGAGTTGATCATATTTAAGCACTACTTCTTTTCTAAGATGAATACATTTGGAAATATTTTTTACATCCCTAGCTAGGGTAGAAATTAACTTTATAGTTCCATGCTCTTTCAAAACACAGGTCTGTACAGGAGGATGTCACCATATACTTCAAGATATGTCAGAATGGACCCTGCAAGACATGAATGCCAGTCCGTGGTGCTTTAGTCCCACATGATGCAAAGACAGCAATAACAGGAGAGAGATCAAATTTTGAGTGGTTAACATCTAATTAGAACCTTCCCTTCTGGCAAAATACTGAAGAGGTAGGAGAGAGACCTGTGCAATGATTCAGAGCTTTTGGTTGTGGTATTCGCCAAATTACCGAATCCCCCACAAACTTTGTAAGCTCTGGGGAAGCTGGTCCCAGTGAGAAATGTGTATATGAAGTTCGGGTGGGGGTGTGAATGAAAGGGAAACTCTTGAGATTTTTTAAGGCCTTCAAAAGAAACTAGCAATGAATCAATATGTCAAAAAACTGTGGAGCAGTTCCTAACCTTGCTAGAGGCGTTCATCCGTATGCACAGCACAATCTAGTTAGTGCCTTCACTTTTTAATGCTGCTTTGGTGAAGATTTTTTCTCATGCTGATTTCAAGCCCTCTTTAGGAGAACAAGAAAGCACTGGAGAATATAATTTTGGAAGGAGTGGAAAATATTTTTATTTCATGTTTGCTTCTGACAAAAATATAACACTCTGATTACCATCATCAGTTAATTCCTATTAATTCTATTTTTCCTCCCTGTATGTAAAAAGAACAGCAGGCACTCAGAGCAAGCCATCACTCTAGACACTGTATTTAATTAACATCATTATAAAGCATTCAACTCCTTTTTCATCTGGTGGGGCACTTGTAAGAATGTTTGTGTATGTGCCTTCAAGTCACCTGTCAACTAATGGCAATCCCATAAGTTTCATAGGGTTTTCTTAAGTAAGGAATAGACAGAGGTGGATCTGAAATATAGCCTACAGCCCTTGATATTTCTTGGCAGTCTCCCATCTAAGTATTAACTCAGGCTGACCCTGCTTAACCTCCAAGATCATATGGAATCTGAGGCCTCCAATTTAGACATATACATATAAGAACAGAGAGACTTACATTTGAGTATGTTACATGGTGAGAGCAGTCTCAAGAGGCAGTATCTCTGCATTAATCGGAGGACACAACCTCCTCTGAAGAAACTTGCCAAGAAAACTTCATGATAAGGTCACTTTAGAGTCTCCATAAGTCAGAAACGACTTGAATGCACACAACAACAGCCTCAAAAAGGAAGTTTTCCAAGCTCTACAAAAGGGGTTTACCAGTCCCATCTGAAGAGCTCTGCTGGCATATGTGCACACAGACACCAATTGTGGCTTGCATTTTTTACAAAACTGTACATTTAAATTCAAAGATATAGCCATGTTAGTCTGTAAAATAAGTACATAGGGAGATCTTGTAGCACCTTTTAGACTAATTGAAATAAAGAAGTTGGCAGCATGTGCATCTGAGGAAGTAGATTAAAGTCTACAAAAGCTCATACTGCCAAATTCTTTATGTACATTTAAATGAAAAGGTAGATTTAATGCCCAATCTAGATTGACTTGAAAAACTATGAAAAACTTGTGATTAGCTTTTGCATCTGAAAAGAGCATTTTCTTTACCATCAACCAACAGCCAACAATATCTCCAAGTTCAAAAGAGAACCACACAGTCTCAGCTTAGTTCTGTTTGAACTGCTTAACTAAAGCCACAGTGAAATGCTCTCATGTTTTAGAAATCTGAATCACACCTGTGATTTGGCTGTGATCTCTTCACATTTTATCTCAATTAAGGGCTTATTCTATCTTTTTTTTTCCCCTCGCTCCAGCTTCACCCCTGTTGAGTAATCCTGAGATGGGATCCAAATGTTGTTCGTGATTTATTTCAAGCTTGAGGCTGGTTTGCTGAGATTAAGAGTGAAGAAAGAGGCAACTTTTTTTTAGCAGCACATCCCATTTCAAAGCAATTGAAGGAGATCTGTGGAACTTTGGCAGATCAATCAAACAGGTTTCTGGGTGTCTGGGAAATCTGGAGCACAAAAATAAGAATTTAAATGTAATTAATTTTTTAAATGGACAAATAGTGGGATTAGATAATTAGGAATCAAAACTGTAAACCATGGCCTGAAGCCTATTATTAGTCCCAATTAGACCCACTGAATCAATGGCACTTTCCTACTTCTTGACTCACCATTCATAATTAATTCAATGGTACTATTCCAGTGAGGACTGACCAATAAGATTCATATCCATGTCTACCAGCTGACAAAAAACAATGGCCCTATCCATATATTATGACACACCATAGTTGCCTGCCCTCTTTTGTGGGAGTTATTGAAACCTTCCATTTCCAAACTGTAAATTAAACACAGTCAGAATGCGAGAACTATGATTTATTTAAACCCTGATTTGAAACAAACCAAGATCTAAACCCATCCTCTGATTCAGCCTTTTTCTCAGTAATCACAGTTCTTCTCTAGCATGCATTGAGAGCCTATATACTACTATTGAGGGAAAGAAAGCCGGAAGCCCATCTTACGTTACCCTCATATTGGGGAAAACATGTTTTCCTGACACTTGCCAACTCAGCCATTTATAGACATCATGGTTATAGATCACATGTTACCGGGGTAGTAGAGAATCCTCTCTGGGAGCTTTTCCCCCTTGAACTCTAAAAAAGCTACCCCAAATCCTGAACCTATTAGGAGGATAGTGTTCAGTACTCAAATTCCTCCTTCTGGCAGGGCTTCCTCTCTCTCACCTCCGTCCATTGATTTCTGTCCAGCATTCAGCTGCACCCATTATTACATCTGCTCACCGCTTTGACCATGTTTCTCCTCTGTTATCATCCCTTCACTGGCTCACCTTCTCCTTCCATATTCAGTATAAGTTCCTGTTGTTGACTTTTAAAGTCCTGCATGGGCTGGCCCCTCCTTATTTATCTGAACTTCTCTCTACATTCCCACTCGTACCCTCCATACTGGTAGGCAAGGTCTGCTGTCCCAGCCTAAGATTGTCTTTCCCCATCCTGGATTCGTCCCTTCTCAATTGCTGCCCCTCACTCCTGGAACCTCCTTCCCCCACGAACACGGGTCATCACTTCTTTAACCAGTTTCAAAACTGAGTTGAAGACTATGAAGATTATCGCACCGGGGTTAAAATATTCCCCAGTGTGTTCTAACGGGGGCGAGCACAGAGCGTGACGGGAACGCGATGGGGCCCAGAACACTATTTTACTGCACAGCAGAACACCACCATCACTGCCAGGCGTTCCCATCGCGTTCCCATTGAGTTCCAGGGGACGCCATTTCTGGGAACTGTTTCAAAGTGTTCCCAGAAATGGCATCCCCTGGAACTCAATGGGAACACGATGAGAATGCCCGGCGGCGACGACGGTGTACTGCTGTGCAGTAAAATAGTGTTCTGAGCCCCATCGCATTCCCGTCACACTCGGTGCTCACCCCCGTTAGAATGCACCAGGGAACGTTTTAACCCTGGTGCGATAATCTTCTATATTGTTCAGGAAAGCGTTCCCAGGCATTGTGTGATTGTTTATCCAATTGTTATCTGAGACCTGATATTTGATCTTAGCTCTTTTTAATTTGAGGTCTGCTTTTTATCTATTTCTATCTTGTATTATTATCTATTGTTTTATATGTATTTTGTAGAATGTACACCATTGGCAGGTTTCATTTTTATCAATTTTATTGTTTGTATGTACAGTGCTGTGCAAATCTACAGCACTATATAAATAAAGTATTATTATTATTATTATTATTATTATTATTATTATTATTTCAGGCTGAAACTCAAGACAGATTCCTTGTCCCACTGACATAGAAACCACATTGAATAGTGACAATTAGAGAGTAAGGCATGCCTTGTTTATCTGTGATATACCCAGAGTTCCCCCCTCCTAGGCTTGCTGGGATCTGCTTATATAATGCAGGGCCAAAACCCCAAACTGGGTCCTAACTCTCTTCACAATGCTTGCACTCAATTTGGGGCTCTTCCCCCTTACCCTTATTTAAATAACTCATTTTCTGCTGTGGGTTTTTGGGGACTTCAGCAATAAGTGGTTTCCTTTTCACTCATGATCCCTGTTCATCACCCGGTGCCACCACTGCGGGCGTGAGTCATTGTGCTCAGAATGAGGTGTCCTGCATCGATAGCATAGTTGTGTGCCTTGTTCTGACCTTCGCAACAGCATTGGGCAATGAACAAGGAAAACAGTGGCTCATCATCACTGGAGAAAAACTGCAAGTAAGGGGAGAATTTGGGGCCAGAATACCCCAGGTGCAGCCCATAGTGTTCTAACAATTGTAGATGAGCCCTCAGTCTGCCTTGTACCCTGGACAGCAGCATCAGTGTCGATGGTGGTGACAGCGGCAATTTGGGCCAATTTAACCGTGCTGCATCATTCTGTTTGGGATAGTAAAAGCACCAAGAGTTAAGCTGGGAATTAGCAGCAGCAGATCCATTATGCAGGTCTGGCAGAGCTGAAAATGGCTAAGTATTATCAGTTTACAGTTTTGACAACGAATGTCTTAGTAGTGAGAAATAACTTGTGTTAATTTGAGTTGCATGCTAGAACAGCAAGATATATCTGTACACTTACAGAACAGGCATTGTGGAAGGAAAGAGGACAGGGCAATGATGAATGGAATCTCATTTTTATGGCCATGATAAATATATGGGCTTTGCTGGGAAAGAACCTATCATCCCACTAGGTTCACCGTCTCCATATTTGCATAAGGCTTTTGCCATAGGTAGAACCAAGAATGTTTTCAGCATGCAGAGAAAAGGTGCCTTGGTGAGAATCTCTCCTTTTCTTCATTTGTCCTTAAAATAAAATAAAAGTGTCTTTATAACTTACGATGGAGTGGAACACAACGCGTGAATGCCTGCCTTTACCCAATTTGCATAGTGCCCAAAGAAATTTTCAAATTGTAAGAACCATAGCCAAGTTTACACTCCTAATCTCACCCAGGAATTCAGGTAAAGGGTCCTCATTCAACCCTTTAGAACATCTTAATGAAACATTACAGTGTCAGAGCAAATACAAGAGGAAATGAGAAGAGGACTCAGAAGCAAGTACTTCAGAAGGACAGTGAAATTATATTTGTAGAACAGGGGCCATTTATTTAGTTGCATGTAATGCTTAATAAGATTTTGCACAAATGGTAGCGTTCTTCAGCGACATTATTATTATTATTATTAAGTGTTTATTATTGGAACAAGGAAATGTTCACAGTGTCAAGCAACAAGTCCCGACTATATGCATATATGACAGATACAGTAGGGAGAATGAAAGAAACAGGGGTAAAGATTTTGGAAGCCTCAAAACTTTAGTAGGGAATAGGTTTCAATCAACTCTAAAAATCTATTTGTGAAACAGTATAAAACAAAGAGGAAGATAATGGGCAAACAGTTGTTGTTGTGGTGGTGGTGGTGATGATGATGACGATGAGGATGGCTTGGATTCTGTATTGCAGTTATGGATTCGTAAGTGGGAACGTAAGTCTTTAGTAAGTTTCTTCCCAAAGAGACTAACAAGTAATTTTCTTCCCATTGTGAGAAAGTCCTCAAAAACTACAAGTTTTCAAAGGTTATTTGCAATACATGACTTATTCCATGCAAAATTTGCACAGTTGTTTTCCACAAAAAACAACAACAACCATGTTCTTCACAAGAAACAGCATTTTTGTGTAGAAAATAATATTTCAATACAGAAACATTAATTTGTTTTCAAATGTTTTTCTATGCAAATCAACCAACTGTCCCCAATTACATTTCCTGCACAGGAATGAATATTTCTGCACTGAAATATTATTTTCAATGCAGAAAATGCTGTTTCCTACACAGAAAATGTGGCTTTCTTTGGGAAACAGCTAAATATGAATTTTGCCAAAAAAAAAAAAAAAAAGATTGGGGAGGAGGGGGTTGGATTTATTTTTATTTATTTTGGGGAAATATTTTCGAGCCATGGATGGTTGAATCCATGGATTAAGAATCTGTAGATAAGGAGGATTAGCTGTAATTATGAACTACATATAACAAAGGCCTTGAGCTATAATATAATTATGTTACGTTGTATGTCTGAGCATATGTAATGCATCTGAGGAAGTAGACTTTAGTGTACGAAAGCCCATGCTGCCAACTTCTTTCTATCAGTTAGTCTCAAAGGTGCTACAAGATCTCTCTACATTTCTTACATTAAGTAACTTATGAAGAAATAATCTCATTCCTTTTGTGGCTGCTGCACTCTGCCTAATGGTAGATCTGGCTCTGCCTTCTAGGCTTGTTGTAAGTGGTACAGAGATGATGATTGTGTTCTGTCTTCAACACATGTGACAGATAGTCAGAAACTACATAAAAATTACACCGCTTTGATTGTGGTAACAAAAAGTGGGATATAAATTAAAGGTTTTTTATTTATTTTTATTTAAATTATTATGAAAAAGCACAAAAAAGGGAATTTCTACTTTTACTTGGTGTCTTGCAGCTAAGGTATCCATATTGGCCTGAGCTTAAAGACTAAATAGAAACACCTTGGCTTAGTTTTGAAGGTCGCTGGCAGCTAGCTTGAGCTAATATGCAAGTCCCTTAAAGCTGTGAAAATATCGTTGACAACATCTCCTGCATAATAAATACATGCATTAGTAAAACTTACCCCTACCAACTCTGATTTTTTAAAAACCAATTTTGTTGGAAGCTACTGGCAAGAGCACCCTTCTGTTTGGAAATGTAGCCAGATATTAGAGCTGCTGAATGATTATTTTTCCTCTTCACAATTGCCAGTACAGTATATTTCTTTCTTTGATGTATCAGAGATGAGTACAAATGTTAACAAGGGACGAGAGAGGTTGGAATGGGGTTAAAAACTTTGAAAATATATTTTTTTGGGAAACCTCAGATGCAGATTCTTTTCTCTCTCTTTTTTTTTTTTTAGATTTCAGACACAGCACAGAAGAGTTAAACTAATTTAACACATATTTCTTCTTCTTGGGATACTCTGGGAACTGTCATTATGTGAGGAAAGCAAAAGTAAAAAGATCTTTAACACAGGGACGAGGAATGTGTCGCTGAACTATAATTTCCATTATACTTATTATTGGCAATATTCTCTAGAACTGATGGGAGATATGGTCCTCAAAAAATCTAGAGGTTCACAGGCTGCCCATCCTTTCTCTAACAGAATTCTCAGTACCAGACTACAGTTCCCAAAATTCTCTGGAAGAAGTGATGGGAGCACAATTAAAGCACTGTATTAGACCAGGCTAGTACTTGGAAGGACTGCTATGAAGGACCTAGAAAAGATCCTCAAAGTCAGGATTGCCCATGTCTTCCTATTTCCATTTTCTGTGTGTGTTTGGACAGTGAAAGCTGGACAATGAAGAAAGCTGATAGGAAGAAAATCAACTCATTTGAAATGTGGTGCTGAAGGAGAGTTCTGTAGATACTGTGGGCTGCCAAAAAGACAAATACAGGGGTCTTAGAGCAACATTGAACTATCCTTAGAAGCCAATATGACTCAGTTGAGATGGTCATAATTTGGGTATATCATGAGAGACATGACTCTCTAGAAAAGACAATGATGCCTAAAAGACAGTAGGAAAAGAGAAGGTAGATAGACTAAATCAAGGATGTCATGAGGTCCCAAGTTTGCAAAACCTGAGTACAGCTGTTGATAACAGGGTAGTTTGGTGGTCTCATTCATAGGGTTGGCATATGTTGAAGTTGACAGCAATTAACAATAACAAAGATAGAGCTTTGGAGGGTTGCCAGACAGAGAACTTCTGGCATTATCAATCCAAATGCATGGTGCATCTGTTCTATCCTTCTGTTAAGATGAAAAAGATGAAGTGTTGAGCGGGGGAAAGGAGAGTTACTAAGGCCCCCTTCGCATTATACAAGTATAGTGTAATGCTGCTATGGCAACATCCTATGGATTCCTAGGATTTGCAGTTTAGGGAGGAGTAATTAGATTTCTCAGCCAGAGAACTCACCAAATTACGACCTCCAAGATTCCACAAAATGCAGTCATGGCAATTAAAATGGAACCATAGTGCTACAATTGTGTTGTGAAATAATTGTATAATTGTTGTATGAAATAGCCCTAGCACAAATTGCTTTCATTTCAATGATATACATATGCACACTCCAATCCTGTCAATGAGCCAAGATGATTACAAGGTGGGGGAAAGGTTTCATCTGGACTTTTTCTGCAGTGGTTGTTTTAGCTAACACCTCCCAGAATGTACTTTAAAAACGATAATATAGTCAGCCCTCCACATTTGCTGCTTTGAGTTTTGAAGAATAGATTATTCATGGATTATGAGACTTCAGGGTTTCGTAATGCAAAGAGTAAAAGTTGCAGATTCAGTTGTTGGTATTTCTGTATCTTAGAATCTCACCAAGCGGAACAAGAAAGACTGCTATGTGAGACACAAGAGGACATTTCCCATTAAAAAAAATCACGAATGGTACCTCAGTATATCTTCTTAGGTGTTTATGTGTGATAAAAGAGATGTATACTTACCAGAAGGCGTGAGCAAGCCTGTGATAGGGATGAAAGGAAACTTCATTACTTTCATGATGAAAGAACCATTTTTGCACTTCTCGCGACTTGTTATAAGAAAAGGTGCACCTCGTCTCCAGCATTCACACATTTGCAAGACATGCAGGACATTTCCGAGAAATAAAGTGTGCACAAAAGAGTTTTAAAATGTGAATAATTAATGTGTGTATAATGTTTTTTTTAAAAAAATTATACAGAAACTCACTTTATTCAATGGGGAAAAGTAGTATAAATTAGGGAAACAGAGCCATTACATGCACAAATTTTGAGGTATGTAAAAGCTTTGAAAATTTCAAAAGCAAAATCTCATAATCTGATAGGAAACAGGCAGAAATGCTGGTGGGATTCGAAGAACCCCAACAAAATCAAGACAGAGGTGGTCATCTACTCACTTTGTAGGCTTCCATGCAGTTAGTTATTTATGGAAATACCCACCATTGCAGTGATAGATTAGGACCCTTTCACCCCAAGAATCATGACTCTAGAATAGATTCTAGAGTTGCTATAAGTCAGATATGACTTGAAGGCACACAGCAACAACCAACAACAAGACTAACCTATCAGAGTGTTTTCTTGGCAAGATTTGGTCACAGGTGGGTTACCTTTTCCTTCTTCTGAGGATGAAAGAATATGACTTTCCCAAGGTCACCCGCTGGATTTTCATGGCTGACTGAGAATTCAGAGACTGGTCTCCAGACTCATAAGCCAGTGCTCAAACCACTATACTATGCCAGCTCACCATAAAGGGAGATACAGTCTTTCAAATAGTCCAGACCCATGTCTGGACCCATATAGGGTTGTATAGATCACCAGCAGCACTTTGAATTGCACCTGGAAACAAACTGGCAGCCAATGGAGCTGTTGCATCAAGGGAGCTGTATTGCCTTCACTAGGTTGTCTCAATATTTTCCAGCATTAATCTGTGTCTGTAACAAAATGGTATGTTTCTTTTCTCACTGTATCTTCACAGATATACCTTCACAGTGATTTACCTATGTCTTGAGGCTTGTGAGTTTACTATTTTTTTAAGTTTGCATTGTAAGGCTGAAGCTGTTCCTCAGCTTCATCTTGCCTGTTGAAATGCCAGGGATGATTTAACACATATCATGCATGCAGCGAGCCTCTTTTTCAGCCCAAATGACAGCTTCACTACAGATATATCTGTCAACTCATTCACCTCCAAGTGGCATACCCAGAACTTGATATAAGCATCTGCCACTTTCTCTTGCCAGAGGTGTACACGCTTCAGAGGCAGGTGAAATCAGAACTTTACACTGCAAGCAAGCAAGACAAATAATAAAACTGTGAACACATAGGAGGGCTCTCGGTACTGCCATTCTTCATATTAAGTACAAGTTATTGTTCCACTCACAATGATATCTATGCATCTAATTTTCAATTACTATTAAACATTTTAGTAACAAATCTGTCCCCCAGACAGTTCAGATAGAAAACATTAGTTGAAAATACTGCTTTTGGATACCATCTCAGTGAATAGAAAAACAGCAGCCATTCAGGACAGGACTTGATCATGGATAATCACACCAGTCTGGCCTGTATTGCAGACCTTGCAGGATGGATCAATTATTCTGGTTTTGCCAGCCTGGGTTCCTTGTGCTGCAACAGACAAGAAATGGGAAGGGGCAGTCATTTGTCATAATTCCATCACCATCACCATGTGCCCCATTCCACTTTCATAGAGGGCCAAGTCTGTGCTTTCCTAGCCTGGCTCCCAACCCAGATTGGTCCCCTACCCATGTTTACACACCCACCCATCCCCATGCTATGAACCCACTACCACAGCATGCCCCTTGCCTTGCTCAGCTGTTGCCACTAATGAGAAACCCCCTGTCCCTGCATCAGACAAGGAAACAGTGTGTTTGGCCACCTGACTGCAGCCAGGTGCCCCCATCAGATATGGTGATGGAGACTTCTCACTAGCAGCAATGACTGAGTAAGGTAAGGAGCACACAGGGCTGTCAGTTCTGCTAGGGTTTGCCATGGAATTTCCATGAAATTCCACAGCAAAAGGCAAGTCATTTAGACCCAGGTTAAGGCTTTTTTGCCTAGGATCAGGCCAAATCCATCTCTAGTCTGCTGGATCCAGGCTCATTCCTGGCCCAGAGCTAATTGCCTGCATCATCCAAACAGGAAAATGAGTGGTCTCAAGTCCCACTAAATACAACACTGTAGTAAAATGGCACCCCTTAAATAAAATTACAAAATCAAGGTTTGCTTTTTGAAATGTTTAAAACATATTTTCATATTTTCAAGCCGCAGATGGTTGAATTTATGAATCCAGAATCTGTAGCTATGGATGGCTGACTGTATTCCTTTCTGATCTAGCTAGGGTGATCTCAGGGAATCCCCTCATAAGTTGCCTTTCCTGTTGCTTTGGAAAGTGCCTTGATTGATCTCTGGAAATGATGCAGACAATCAAAGGCGCTATACAGACGGGCGCAATGGGGCACCGTTGTCACATGCGAGGGGCGGCACTTCCAGACGCCCCTTGCACGTGACGAGGGCATCAAAATGGCAGTGCCCTGTACAGATCGGCACCACCATTTTGACGCAATGGACATTTACCGTCCGCAAGTCGCGACACCATTGGCGCACTGCAGCATGACAATGGCACTACAAAAAGAACCTGCTTTTTGCGGGTTCTTTTTGCTGCTCGAGGAAGCCGTGCAGTTTGTCCACTGCAGCTTCCTCGCGCAGCAAAACAAGGTGCGGGCAGACCGCCCTTTTTGGGCGGTCTGTACTCCACCAAAGTAAATGCAATCACTGCTTTGCAAGTCCTTCCACTGAGTGGAGTCTACCTAGACTCTATCCTCCATTTTCAAGGGAGGTAATTTTCAAACAAATTATGTGGTGGCTTAGTGGCTAAGATGCTGACGATTGCAAGCTTTGCAGGTCAGCAGGTCAAGACCGAAGCCCCACACGATGAAGTGAGCTTCCATCACTAGTCTGCCAATGCAGCAGTTCAAAAACATGTAAAAGTGCAAGTAAATAAATAGATACCACTTTGATGGGAAGTAGCAGTGTTCTATGCAGCCATGTTGGCCACAGGACCACAGAGTCATCTCTGACAACGCTGGCTCCCTTGGCATAGTAATGGAGATGACCACCACCCCCTACATTTGGACATGACTAGAGATACTTGTCAAAGGGGAAACCTTTACCTTTACCTTTCATGTAGTAGTGGTGGTGGTAATGAAACAAGTGGGACATTGAGTAGAGTGATATAGAGTGGGGCAGGCAAAAATCAGAATGACTAAACATGGGTTATAGATCATCAGAAGACCTACTCCATGGCAGTGCTGTCAATGAAGAAATTCTCCTCCACCACCATTTCTTCAACAAAATTGTTTTCAGTGAGCAAAGACATGAACTGTATAAGCATAAAAAGAATGGGAATGACTCTTTCAGCTGCAGATGGCAGACAGTGAACACATAAGACTTCGCAGGCAAACCATAAAATCTACATCTGGGCCATGGCTTTTTTGGTCTAATCTGCACTGTAGAATTAATGCAGTTTGACACCACTTTAACTGCCATGGTTCAATGCTATGGAATTCTGAGATGTGTAATATTGCGACCTGTTTAGCTTTCCCTGTCAAAGAGCTCTGGTGTCACAACAAACTACAAATCCTTGGATTCTATAGCATTAAGCGATGGCAGCTAAAGTGATGTCAAACTGCATTATTTCTGTGGTGCAGATTAGGTCTCTGCCTTTGTTCATATTCCCAGGGGTAGGATTCCCCTCCTGTAAGTAAGCATTGCCTCTCAGCCAACAGCCACTTTTTTTTTTCATTCCAGTTATGACCATTATGTTTCCTTCCCAGCATTTTCCCAGATGTTGTCCTCTTAGGAAAAGATCTCTGTTTCCTGGTAACATGGCTGAAATAGCTTTCACAACCTTAAACTCTACAGTCATGACCTTTGCACAACCATTAACAAAGACACAATCCAGTTGTATACAGTCAGTAAATCAAAAGCACTTTGAAAAGTCAGCCACTCAGCAAAGAGATCATGATTAGAAGCAGTTCGATCAAAGGAGGGGAACAAAGAAATATGTTTTGATATGCTCATAAATCCATTCAATTGCAGTAATAATCACTGCTATGTATCAGTGATTTCTCTCAGCTTTTTGACTTCGATTTTATCTAGTTCCAAGTAGTTATTACCTTATAAACAGAAAGATTATGTCAGGTTATTTTTAAAGATACACTGAATGCATAAATCACATACACTCACAAACAATTTTATCAGCCTTCTCTAGCAGCCCATTAGAAGTGTCTCTCTACTTTATTTTCCACTGTAAAACATGATCATTGCAGAGTCTGAATCACTGAAAAATGCATATTCCAAAACTGTCTTGAAGTAGACCAGATTCATTTTTTCCCTGATTTCTACAGGAAAGTAGTGCTGTCTCCAATAATGATTGTTCCTTAACTTTATTATTTTATTTTGCACATTTCAACAAATGTCCAGGACAGCTTATATTATCAGGAAAGGTTTTTAAAAATACAGCAAAGCAGTCCAAACTACCAAAGGTCAATCAAACATCAAAAAAGAACAAGACACAAGAATTGAAAGGAACATTTGAAACAAAATCATTAGAATCCAATAGGAGTGGAAAATTTTGGGGGGAAATGTGTTGAATCAGCAACAACTTCATTGTTGCTAGTTCAACACCTTATTTTTTCTGAAAATTTCCAGTCCTATTTGATTCTAATGAGTTTGTTTCAAATGCTGCTTTAAGTTATTTGATTCTAATGAGTTTGTTTCAAATGATGCAACGCTCTGAGGTATGAGTGCCATAAGTATAATACTGATACCCCAGACAAGGCCACTCTCCAGTAGGGATGTAAAGAATATTTGCAAATGTAGTCATCCTCAACTGGATTGATCAATATGCTGAGATACTCCGGTGTTTATCACACAGAGGTTTTTGCAGCTTTTTGCAGTTCAGATCCGACATGACTGCGGGTCCAGCGATGCGAATTCATGTGATAACGTGATGTGTTATCACATGCGAGTCCTATCTATGGGCGCTCCTTCTGTGGCACTTCTGCAGTGATTCCAAAGTGACTCCTCATTTTGATGAATTCAGAAAAAAGTGAATTCACAGAATTCGCATGTAAGTTTGCTTCGATTTCACTCCGGATTGGTCTGGTGTGGAATGCAAATATGCTTCCATCCTGGCACACACCCCCAAACCTCCAAGGTCCCACATTTCCCATGATGCTGCACTGCCATTTTGCCCCCTTTGCTTCCAGTTCCCCCCCCCCCCCCCCCCGCTTCCATTGCTGCCAAGGGGAAAAGCGGTTGTTTCCGATGCCACTGGGGAAAGGGCACAGAGCTACTGGGGAATGAATGTATTCATGTTTTAACGTGGACAGGAGACATGCTGGCGAGGAGGGGGAAAGCAACTGTTTCCAATGCCGCTGGGGAAAACTGCTTGTGTCACTGGAAAAAACGGAATATATATCCCAGAGAAAGAGTGCTAGTTTGGGTGCCAAAACAGACTCTAAAGCCCATAGAACCTGATGCTGTCATTCATGTGAGACTAGCATTCACATGAAAGTGGAACCAGAAAGTGGCCCCCTTCTTCACCCCAGAAGTGCAAAGGTTCAGGATGCGTTCAGACTCCCACTGAGCATGCGCAAGTGTCCCAATTCAAATCGTTGAATCCGCATGGTATGCACTGGTATGGTAATACAATTTGCACTCACTCCGCTTTCCATGAATCTGCATCACGGGACTTGCCTTGGATTCGATTCCCCCTTGATTCGGAAGGGCAACGAAAGGGCAACCAGGTGTGATAAAACAGTCATGTTATGATGTTAATTCGCATAGCTGAACCAGGAGTCACCCTGGGTCTGAGCTGCAAAAACCTCTGTGTGATAAGGGCCTCTATCAGAAAACTGTTGTGAGCACTTCATGCCAACTGCTATGGGACCTCTTTTGTTCTGTGGAAAAGGAGAAATGAAAGACTTGTATCTCTACTCTCAGGAAACTACCAGTATTCCAAGAGGCTCAGTCACCACACTTTGCACAAAACTTTGGTAACAACAACAGTAATAATAATAATATCAAATAGCTACCAAATAGCTTTCTAGCTTGAATCAGCGTGTGGGAGAGACCATCATCACCTCCACCAACCTGGGATAGAGGTCTGCTGCTTGCTTTCCTGCTTGCCTCTGTGCTGTATCTCTCCTGGTGGACTGCTGCCTGCTCCAGAGACCTGCATTTCATGTAGAACCAGGCCCCAGGTATTCAGATAACAAGCCAGAGGACCTCTTGTCTCCTTTGAAAAGGAATAAAACCTGGAATGGGAAGGGCAGCCATGAAAGAGCTAGAAAAGATCCTGAAGAGTAAAGATATACAACTGAGTACTAATGTCAGAACAGTCCCAGACATTGTTTTTCCATCATCATGTGAGTGCTAGACACTGAAAAGGGTGGATATGAAGAAAATGAACACATTTGAGATGTGGTGCAGGAGAAGACTGCTGAGGAGACCATGGACAGCAAAAAAGACCAACAAATGGGTCCTTGAAGAGATCAAGCTTGAAATTATTATTAACCTTTATTTATGAAGCGCTGTAAATTTACACAGCTCTGTACATACAATCTTTTTAATTAGACGGTTCCCTGCCCTCGGGCTTACAATCTAAAAAGACATGACACAAAAGGAGAAGGGAGTGGTGGAGGGAAAGGGGATGAGGTCCAGCAGTTCCTCTCTACCTCCGAGGCCTAGACCAAGGCAGATGGACTGGAGGGAGGGCTTGGCTTCATAATGGATGGTTAATCTGCTTCCAGGGAAGATACATACTCTCAAGTAGGATAATACATATACAGTACATAGCAATACAGGAAATGGTTCAATAAACAGGCACCAAAAGAACCTCAAATAGTAAGCGACATTTAATACCCCAAGATAATAAAATTGAGACTGTTGTACTTTTACCACATCATGAGAAGACTCATAGGAAAAGACAATAATGCTGAGAAAGGTTGAGTGTAGTAGAAAGAGAGGAAGATCACATGCCAGATGGATAGATTCAGTTAGGGAGGTCATGGGCATGAGTTTCCAAAACCTAAGCAGAGCAGTGGGAGGCAGGGGGTCTTGGAGGTGTCTCAGCCACAGAGTTGTCTAGTGTTGAGGTTGACTTGAGGGCAGTTAACAATAACAAGCCTGTGGTGGTGGGTCAACCACTTGTGGGGTCACTGCTGGATATGGCGATACCACAGGGAGTTAGCACTTTGGGGGAGCAACCTTAGAGTGACTGCCAGTCTCTTTGTTTGGGAGAGGAAGGAGTCCATGAGCTTTGTAGCTTTTTCTGTGGAGTTGTGATAATTTAAACAAAACAACAATCTGCCTGCCAGCAAAGGGAATGAAAATGTGTTAAACAAATGGGTCCTAGAACATATCCAAGATTATTGTTTTATCCAATAAGTTGTGACCAAAGTATGACAGCCTCAGTTTAGTCATCTTGGCTTTCATGGAGATTTCTGGCTTGATCAAGCCAGAAATCTCCATGGAAGCCAAGATGACTAAACTGAGGCTGTCATACTTTGGTCACAACTGATTGGAAAAAACAATAATGCTAGAAAGAGTGAAGGAAAGTAGAAAGAGAGGAAGGCTGCATGCTAGATGGATGGACTCTGTTAAAGAGGTACAGTAACTGGTATTAATTTACAGGAACTAAGCAGTGGAGGACAGGGAATCTTGGATATATCTCATCCAGAGGGGCAGCCATGGGTTGAGATCAACTTGAGGACAGTTAACAACAACAAACAACAATACAAGAGTGGACATCCAGAACAGCATATGGGATTTAGTTGGTGTGCTACCCACTCTGCTGCAAAACAGTAACCCTTTCTAAGTTAGCTAAGGCAATCTGAGTCAGTGAGGAGCCTCCTCAGTTTATTCTGCTGCAGCCATCAGTATCCACATAATTCTTTTTAAAGTGTTTTTTTATTTACATTCAGAAGGGTTCTCTGTTGCATGCAATAATATTCCAATATAACCCAAGCAGGAAAATAAAAACACACACAAAAAAGGAAAAGTAACCACATTAGCCATGAGTGTCTTTAATAACTGACCAAATGTCAAAATACAAGTCCATTTTAAAATTTTGTCTCTACATCATTCATTCAGATCTTGCAAGCATTGTTAGATCTTCTGTCCATTGGATCATAAGTGGAGAAAAGTCATCTTTCCAGTAACAAAGTATCAGTCTTTTAGCAATCAAAAGAACATGAAAAACCCACTTCTGTTGGCCATTTGTTAATTTCCAAGAAACAGGAAAATAATTCAAAACAATATGCATGCCCCTGAATATTAAGGAACTTTTCAAAACCAAATTTACTCTTAGTGGTAGAATTCAAAGATATAGTTGTGTTAGTCTGTAGAATCACTATGTAGAGATATCTTGTAGAACCTTTGAGACTAATTGAAAGAAAGAAAGAAAGAAATTGGCAGCATGAGCTTTTGTCAACTTCAGTCTACTTCCTCAGATGCATCTGAAGAATTAGACTGAAGTCTATGAAAGCTCATGCTGCCAATTTCATTCCTTCAGTTAGTATCAAATGTGCTACAAGATCTCTCTTGGTACAAATTTACTTATGTGGCTACTTCCTCCTAGTCCTATATAATTCAAGGGGATTACTTCAAACATGTTTAGGATTGGGCTATCAAAGAATATATTTAACATCACTTGTGAAACCACTGTAGAGAAATGTCAGGCTAATTTTTAGAACTATGTGCAGAAACATTTCAGAGCCAGTGTGGTATAGTTATTTGAGCACTGGTCTATGACTCTGAAGAACAGGATTCGAATCCCTTCTTGTCCACAAAACCACACTGGGTGATGTTGAACAAGTCACACTCTCTCACCTTCAGAGGATGGCAATGACAAACCCCGTCTGAAGAAATTTGCCAAGAAAACCCTGTGACAGGTTCACCTTAGAGTTGCCATAAGTTGGAAATGGCTTGAAGGCACACAATGCACACACACGTAGAAACATGAACTACATCAGTTTTCATTCCCAAAGGGAAAGTTATCATAAACTTTTTAGTATGGCATTTTCGTATGTTAACAATTCCAGAGATCACCACTGTCTTGAAAAAAATGTCTCTGTAGGGAGTTTTCTCTTTCATTATTGCATAGCAAATCAATGAGGGGAAACACCTTTGAACTTTATTGGCGACAAACTCACCACCATTAATCTGTCTTACTAAAGCTGCCAAAAATTACATTATTAAAACGTATGCTTATAGATGGCTTAAACTGGTACCTAAAAACTGCCAGCAAAATTCTGCAAACTATATATTTAGAATATTTACTAAACAGCTAATAATTTTGATATATGTTTTATGTGTCTTGGTTTGACAGCATAAATTTTTCACTCCTGAGTTTCACACAAACTACGGTACCTCAAGAGAAAAGAGTATTTAAAAAATTAAAAAAAACAAACAAGAAAATCTTGTAAAATAAACTCCATTTACTATAAAACACAGAGACTTAGCATGGTGTAGAGGTTTGAGTGTTGGATGACAACTCTGAAGACCAGGGTTTGAATCCCCAGTCAGCAATGGAAACCCCCTGGATGACCTTAGGCAAGTCACACTCTCTTGGCCAAGGAAAACCCCAATAGTAGGCGACCTTGGGGTCACTATAGATCAGAAAAACCTGAAGGCACCCAGCAACAAACTATAAAACACAGGTAAGCAATAAATATCTCAGTAATACTGTTACTTGCCCAATTGTCAATCCCAAGGCAAAAGAGAAGTATGGACTGGAAACGGTGCATCTGGGTTCATAAGTCTTTATACTACTCCTTCTCATAATGTCTTTCAGCAAAGCAAAGATTCAGCTCTAAAAATCTTCTAGAGCCTTGAGATGTTTCTGTCTTACAAGTTCCATCCACCCTAGCCAACATAGTCAATGGTAAGGATTGTGAGAGTTATAGTCCCAAAAACCTTCACCAAGAGGCCATGCAACACACTGGTTTAACTATTTGTCGAACTTTAACCACTAATCCAGTAATTCTCCTCCAGACCAAGATGGAAGAAACAAATGATGCCTTATTCCCAGTCTGGCTGTTTGTCCATCTAAAGGGTTATTCAGATGGTGAAAATAATCCTGGTAGAATGTGGGTTGAATCTTTGTTGTTCACATGCATTTCAAATGCACCCAAGTAAGTTTGGGAGGGGCTGTCAAAAACCCCATGCAACCTGGGAGAATCGATCTCAGGGGTTTTTCCCTGAATTTTCCAAAAAGATTTACATTGTCAACTGTGTGATGCATATAAGCCAAGGTGAAACCAAGACAAAACTCTGCATGCCTTGAACATGTTTCAAATACATCTGCATCTTCAGCTCCATCTCTGCAGTGCCAACACATGTGAGCCACAGAACTTACACAGATGTAGTTACGCAAATAAAACAGTGTGAACAACAAAACCAGAATATGTGAGTAAGATTATTCGCATAGTCACACTAGCAAAAACAACACCTGAATAACCCCTAAGAAGTGTCAAAGTGGAACAGACTTTCATATTGTTAAAGGGCAGCATTTTTAGATTATCCAGGGTAATGATATCATCTAACCCACATACACACAAGCTCTCCTGTTCCCTCTGAGCTTAGCTGTAATCTTCACTGTAGTAAGGATGAATAGGGCTGAATTTTCCCTGCATCTCTTCTATTTTTGTGTATTATCATTGTTGTAATGCAGGGATAGTATTGAAGGGTTGGCTAGTCTATTAGAAAATTAAGAGACATTAGCCTTATGAAAGATTTGCTATCTGTGGAAGTGAATTAAGTACAACTAGTTTGTTGATACTGATCACTATAGCTTCCTGCACTTCAAAATGTACTACTATACCACTTTTTAGGGCAGTACTGTTTATTCTGACTGAAAGCTGCTATTAAGCATTTCAAGAAAAGGTCTTTTAATAGTACTTGCTACTTGATCCTCTGGAGATACTTTTAACTGAACCTGGCATTTTCTGTTTGAAAAGCATGCAAGTAAAGTAATTGTTACCTGCTATCAAATTGGCTTTGGCTTACAGCAACTTATGAACAAGAGACTCTGAAGACCTATGTTCATCAACAGCCCTACTCAGGTCTCAGAAACTATGTTTTCCATGACTGAGACAATATACCTGTAATACTGTCTTTCCCTTTTCCTGCTGCTTTCCACTTTACCAGGCATTCTCATCTTTTTCCAGTGAGTCATGTTGTCTTATGATACATCCAAAGAACAATAGCCTGTGAAATTTCAGGCTTGATTTGCTCTAGGACCTGTTCATTTATCTTTTTGGCAGTCTGTTGCACCCATAGAACATTCCGCCAGACCACATTTCAAATGAATTGATTTTATTCCTGTCACCTTTCCTGACTGTCAGACTGTCACAACCATTCACAAAAATAAGAATACTATGTCATGGACAATTCTGACTTTGAAATTTAATTTAATATATTTACACTGCGTGATCTTACCTAGCTCATTCATAGTTGCTCTTCCAAGACTGAATCCCATGATTTCATGACTATAATCTCTGTTTTGGTTGGTGATTGAGCCAAGGTATAGAAAATGTTTTCCCTTTTGTATATCTTCATCATCCACTTTTACGTTATGTAAATCATCTGTGGTCATTATTTTTGTTTTCTTAACATTCCACTGTAAACCTACTTTTGACTTTCTTTTGTACCTTTCTGTAGTAGTGGTGCCAACTCTGCAATTTTCTGATAGTAAAACTAGCAGTAAAAACTAATTGCCTTTGAAAAGTAACTCTCCCTGCACTAAATGATAGTCTGTCTGCAAATACTGGTTATCATTTTACTACTGTGAGAGCCTTCTGTGACCCCCTAGAGTGTCAGAATAAATGTGTGGGTTTTCATGGTGCCCATAGTGTCCTTTGTCACTTTTGTGGTAACTGTCAAATAAGTTTAACACTACCTGGGCCCCTTTCATTCTGTGCAGTTATAGAACTATGGTTCCACCTTAACTGTGGGATCCTGGACCCTCCCATTGAGAGAATTGTATTTAGTAATTTCCACCAGCAACCTCTATTTCTTCACTAAATTACAAATCCCAAGAGTCCACAGTATGTTGCCATGGGAGTTAATTTGCTACAACTTGCACAATGCTTTTACAATTTTTTGCAATTCCATAGTACAATTCCATTGTGGTACAATTGCATAGTGCAAAAGGGCCTCCATACCCTTTAAAAATTCACAGTTGAAAACTAGGACACCAGTGACCAAACATCCTCAGTTATTAAGGAGGAAGAACAGACAGGCTAGGGGAGGCTACAGCAGTTTGCTTTTATCCAAGTCTACAGGGAAGTGCAAGATTCCCTTCTCATCTCTTTTCCCCTTCTGCTGAATTAATTGACATTACATTTTGAACGCAGTTTGCAGCACGTAGAGTAAGCTGAGGACAAAGGGAGAAACTGGGGCAGTTTTAAAGCAGTTGAAAAAGTGGAACTACACCATGGTAACTGGGACTGTCCCTGCCAAATCAGGACAGTCGGAAGGTATGGGCCCCAAGTCTACCACAAGTATAACAAAAAAAAAGTCACAAAGAATTCATTGCAGGGCAACGGCTGTCAAGTTTTCTGTTGCTCATAATAGGAATAGTAGATACCAATGGCTTCTCTGGAGAATAGTGTGTGTGTAAAGAGGTTTAAAAGAAGGGGCCTATCTGCACCTAAGGCAAAATATGATGGCTCGCTTAGCAGAGGACTACTTTATTCTCCCTGCAACTGATGATGGCAGCCTGTCAGTGAATTTTGGTAACACTCTATCTTCCTACTAAACCATGTCCTCCCCAGGAGCAAGGAGGCTCTCTCTCATGCCTTTAAACTTCATCTACTGCTAAAAATGTCAACATGAAGGTCTTAGTTGTTGATCATTACTTATTCTGGGCCTGTTTCATAATCTTTTGTAGTAAGATATGATTCCGTGCTAGTCTGGTATTATGCATCTCAGCAAGTTTATTCAAGTATCATATAAGACTAGCAGGGGAAATGGAGGGGGAGGGGGAGGCAAGAGAGAAAGAAAAGGGAATCTGATCACAATGCAAATTAGGCCATGCTTGCCACTAACAGAACTTATTTCAAGAGAGCTGCATACAGTGACAATATAATTAAGATTCATGTCGGAAGTAATGAATATTATTTGCCTGCTTCGAGGTTTTTCCTATGGCAGGGAGGCATGGCTTAAGAATGATGCTAGGAATTTCAGCCTGCCAAAAATTAAATGGCAGGATTACAGGTCCTGGGAAGAATCTGCAAGAGCAGCTGTGGCTTACACCCCGTAGTGGCACATAACTCCCATCTCAGGCTGCTGCCACATTGCAGAATTAATGCAGTTTGACACTGCTTTAACTGTCATGGCTCTACTCTATGGAATCCTGGGATTTGTAGTTTCTTGTGGTATTCAAGGTCTTTGACAAAGAAAGCTAAAATCTCACAAAACTACAGATCTCAGAATTCCACAGCACTGAGCCATCGCATGTATTAATTTTGCAGTGTAGATGCAGCCTCAGCGTGGTGCTGAATCCACTCTGGGTGTTATTGTGGCCTTTAAAGAAGCTATCCAATGAGCTATTTCAGGGATAGGGAACAGCACCTTTGACTGGCTCCTTTTAAATTCACACTATAATTTGGAGTGGATTCATTGTTCCCATGAAACAACATTTGTGTACACTGATCCCTTAGAAAGCAAAGCTGTCACTGTTTTAGTCACCTATTTTGTATTTTGGAATTCCAGATGAAGGAGTCAGCCTGTGTATTTGTAAGTTTAGCCACTAAAACAGACTTCATAGTAAGAGTGGAGGCTAGAGAAGGCAAACTCAATTCTGGAAGCCTTCAACCTGATTCTCACATATGGTGGCCCTATTATGGTGGTTTCCTGGCAAGATCCATTCACTCGGAGGAGGTTTGTCATTGCCTTCCTCTGAAGCAGAGAAAATAAGATTTGCTGAGGGTCACTCAGTGGTTTTCTGTGGCTGAGCAGTGACTGCAGCCTTGCTCTTCCAAATCACAGTCCCACATTCAAACCACTACACCACCACCCTTCAAAAACTCCAAAGCCTGTTCACAATAACATTAATGACCCCTGAACAAAAACCTGTGAAACATATAGAGTTCATATTTTCTTGCACATGCCCAAGAAAAGTGACAGACTGGAAATTATGAATATAAGATACATATTCAAATGCAGATAAAGTAGGGAGCACTCCAGAACAGTGAGAGGGAGGCACTGAATGTTATCTTCCCAGCCTTGAAATATAAATCTCTTCATAATTGTAAGAACTGAGATTGTCCATTGACACCAGGGGTAGGAATAGCACAGCCCTCCAGATATTGTTGCTATCCCAGGACTTTGTCAGCTTAGTCAATGGCGAGGATTGCTGGGAGCTGCAATCCCACTTCATCTAGATAGCCATATAGTTCCCACCCTTGATTGATATTATGCATCTGTTAGATGCCACATTAAAGGAATATAATTTTGCATTCTTATTTTTTATTTTCCACCTTTTTTGTTTCTTCTTTCTCCTTTACCCCTTTGTTATTTACAACAACAAAAATCATAATAGAAAATTAAAAACAAAATCACATAGCACCTGGCATCCACTCAGTCTGTCCATACATTTAACCAGGAGGGAAGGAACCAGTCATACTTTACTTCCATCATCACACAGCTCTGCTGACTTTCATTTTGAGATCTTTTTTAAAAAGTGATGTATAGTTAGCTATGGCATATACTATATTTTATGACATATACTTCCCCTTCTTGCTGTACAATAATAAATCTGTATGGTATGTAAAATTCATTTCTCTTTCCCTTCCCAGTTTGTCTGCATCCTTCACTTCACACTGCCTGCAAAAAATAATTCACATTAAAGTTAGTGACTGTTTTGTGGGCCTAAGACACTTAACACCTGGTACTTACAGAAACATTGAATGCTTTTGGACATAGAGCTACAGTGCTCTACAACACCTGCCTCAAAGGACTAAGAATGTTTTCTTTTCTGTCCCACTATCCCTATTTTTGCCTTTGGGGGATGCCTGGTTAACAGGGCTAGTCAAAGATAATTTGCTGCAGAAGATGAAGAAAAAGATGGCATAAGCCTTGTTTCACTTTCCCCCATTTCCCTGCATAGAACCCAACCTCACTGGCTATTGAGTTTTACTTCTGGAATAGTATCTTATTATCACAAACCAGTAAGCTAGTTTAGGCACTCCAGAGCAAGCTGTGAGCCACACACAATTGTGTTCTCCATCACCTTACCTCTGTCAGCATATGCCACCAAAGGCAGCCACTTCACTCTTTCTGGGACAGACCTGGGTTTTTAAAAATTGAAATGCATTCCCATCATTTGCTAGACTTGGCATTTGTCATGGTTCAGCACCATACCCTGGGCTCCTAGTTGGTGGTAGCGGCTTGTCAATGCATCTAGTTTCTTACACACACATATGCAAATACATGGGCATGAGCATTAAAACCCAGTGTGGTATATTGCCTGCCATTTTACATGCTTTGGCTGGTTAAGTTTATTTTTTGAATTCTTGACCACTGTATGACAATCACTCATTTTTACAATGGACTCTCCACTTTCACTGGGGTTAAGGGCACAGGACTGCTGTGAAAGTGGGGAAAAACACAAAAATATTTTTTTAAAAATCTGAGAGAACACCTCTCTAGGAATATCTAGGTCTTCCAACCTAATTTTTTGGTTAACATCTTCAGGACGATGACTATAGAATCTTGCTGGAAGACCTACAAATGCCCAGAGAAATGTTTTCTCTAGGAATCTCAAGAGCTTCCAATGTGACTCCATGGTCAGCTTCTGGCAGAATCATGCTGGAGGATTGAGAGAGTCTTAAAGAGAGGATATTAATCAAATCGGAAAAGCCAAAAATGCAAATATGGAGAGTTGGCTGTAGTTTCTCTTTGGCCCAAAGAATAAATGTATGCCTAGCTGCAAAGATACAATGTACATTAGAACTTAAAAAGTTACTTTGGTACACTACAACTGTCGAAATCCCCTAGCCAGTTTGGAAATGTTACTTTTGTGCCTAGTCCACAAAAATACCTTTTCCAAGCTTCTAGCTCCCACAATACATGCCATTTTGCCATCTGTCCCCATTTTGGCATGGACAGTCCACTGCATTTTCTCTCATCCTCTTTTTTCAATTTCTGTTAAATGTTCATTTTCTATCTCTTCTTCCCACTTTTCCCCTTTGTTCTCAGCCTACTTCCATTACTGTAAATTGAATTCAAATTGCAATAGCAGTTTGCACTGGATTAATTCAGCAGGGGGAGAAGAAAGGAGGGGGCAGAATCTTGCCCTTCCCAGTAGGCTCATGAAAAAGCAGACTACTGCAGCTTCTCCTAGTCTGTGTGCTCTTTATCATTAACAACTTTTGCCATCTTGACTGCACTCTGATGTTAGCTGGCCACATCTGTTCCAGTTTTCATCTGTGAAATGTTGAGGCATAAATGCATGCATACCTGTGCTTTCTAAAGCAAAATGAAATGAGAATATTTTAAAGGCCAACAGAAAATAGGGAAAGGGGCCAAACAGAGTTATGTTGTATGCCTAAGGTCCCAACTTTAGTCTGTAACTAAAAGGATTTGATAGCTGCCAGGTGTTTGGAATGGACTCCATCCTATGAGCCTGGAGAACTGTTGCTAGCAAAAGCAGATATATTCAACAAGACGGACAGTCAGCTGTGATAAGACACCTTTCTATGTGCTCCTATGTGCTTAAACAATACCTGTTTGAGCTGTGCACTGACAGCTCCTATTAAGAATCTACTGAAGACTTTAGAGTAAGAGAAGAAGGTCATAATATTACTCCATCTCCTCCAGCAGACAACTGCTTTCCCCCCGTCCCCCACTGGCCTAGCTATTTGTTCTATCAGTTATCTCAAGATGTGATCTTACTCTCCAGTTCTCTGAATTTGGTAAAGACAATCTTAATTATTCTTCTGTCATCACACATTATCAATTGCTTTTAAAATGTCCTGGTTTCTCTCTCTTCATCTCACTTCGGTCTGTGTCCTCAGGTTACTTCACTTACTGCAAGCTGAGATCAACGTACAAAAGTAGTTTGCAATGAATTAATTTATCAGGTGGGAGAGGAGGGGTCAGAATCTTGCCCTTCCTAGTAGGTGTAGGCAAAAGCAAACTGCTGTAACCTCACTTAACTTGTGTGTTCTTCCTTATTAATAACTTTTGCCATCTTGACCAAACTCTGATGTTGCTTGTCCTCACACGTCTTGGTTTAAAATGTTGGAGGGCATGCATGAGCCAACCTACTATCCCATGCTTTGAAGGTCCAAATCAAGGGCCTTTGAAAGAAAGATACTACAGGCTAGGAGTAAAAGAAGACATGTTCATTTAGGTCCTGCTCCCTACTCTAGGAAGTCAATGGAGACCCTGGCCCACTTGAGCCCTCTACTTCTATTGCAGCTGGTGGGGTTATCAAAGAGGCTCCAAACATGAATTGGGGATGCGTGTGTGGAATAAATGCAATCCGTAGCCAACCCAGTGTCCTAATTAACTCCACAGTCTTGAGTGTTGAAGTCTTTTCACACAACTGCATATTCTCCAACTCTTCCAGTTTTGCAAGGAATAGCTTAATTAATCTTCTACCCTTTCATTTTCTCAGCTGTTTTTAAAATACCCCAGTTTCTCTTTCCTCCTCCCACTTCCCCCTTTTGTCCTCACCTTACTTCAGTTGCTGCAAACAAAGTTCAACGTACAAAAGTAGTCTGCACTCAATTAATTCAGCAGGAAGGAATGGAGAGGACGGGAAGAACCTTGCCCTTCCCAGACAAAAGCAAACTATTTCAGTCTCTCCTAACTTATGTCTTCTTCCTTGATAATAATGTTTGATATCTGGACCACACTTTGAGGTTGCTTGGCTACACATGTCCTGGTTTTCATCTGTGAAATGTTGGCAGTTATGCAACTGAAGAGCAACCTGAGAATGAAGATACACATTGCTAAATGCTATAGAATTCTTAGATTTGTGGTTTTGTAAGATGTTTTGCCTTCTCTGTCAGAAAGCTCTGGTGCTACAATAAACTACAAATTCCAGGATTCCATAGGATGGAGCCATGACTGTTAAAATGGTGTCAAACTGCATTAATTCAGCAGTGTGGCAGTAGTCCAAGACTCAGTAAAGTCCACGTAGAGCAGGAAAAGATAGATGATAGAACAGTGGTTCCCAGTCTTAGGTTTCCCAGTGCTGCTGGATGTCACAAGCTCATTTGCCAACGGTTAGCGATTCTGAGACTTTTACTCCAACAACATATGGAGACCCAAAATTTGGAAGCTCTGCCATGGAGGATACAATGTATGCTGCACATTTCCTTCAAGGAGTTTAAGCCAGAGAGTTCTCTGCACCTCTGTCAAGCTCCAAAAGATCAAAAGAGTGATTGGTGCATGGTACTCCCTGGCTCAATGGGGGCTTGAGCCTGAATCACCTGAGTCCCAGCTCAATATATAATGTGAATTTATTTACGCCAGCAAATCTTACCTATACCCCATTGCAGCTTATTCCTCAATTGCTTGTAACTAGTCTTGCCAGACTCAGGTGACCTTATGTCCCCACATTCTATACAGAAGCCTTTAGGGAAGGCATCTATACAGGATAACAACCACCCTGGAATAATAACACCACACACAAAAAAAATCTGTATCTTGATAGTGTAAACAAGCTCAAGGAGAAATCTATCTGAGAGGAGCAAATACAATGGAAATAGTTGTCAAGCTCCCCAATGTTTATATGAGTTTTTGGGGAACATACAGAGCTATGTTATCAGTCTGCATGGCCCAGGGTCACTTTTATTATGAGAAGTGACCTTTTACTTTTGAAGCTAAACAATGTCTTGGCAGAACATTCAGTGACTGCCCATATCTACTTCAGGCTTGCCAGCTTCTTTGTATGAGATTTAGCATTAAAGATTCTTAAATTTGACAACCTGGTGTTGACTTTTTCTTCTTTGAAATCTTGTGAAGACTGCTGCTGCTCCTGGTCCTGTTATTCTTGTGTGTTTAATGCGGTGTTTCATTAGCTGAAGTCAGAGAAACCCCAGATGAGAATAATATTGTTACAGCCGACAAAATGAAGGATGCACAGTGGGTTTTGCTCTATTTTCTGATACTACTGATAGCAACCAAAGGAGCCTGTTGCAAAGTGAATGTCTTTGCTGTTTCTTTGCTACAGCCCTGCCCCACAGGCCCATCATTTAAAGATAACTGTTTTTGATTTAAATACTGATGTACACATGTGTCAGAACTGCTGGGAAACTGTACCGTGCAGTCTTTAGTACAAAGAGACCACACTTTGGAAAATGTCTTTTTAAAATTCATCAACAAGCAGCAAGCCTGTGACTTTCCTTCCTTCCCCTACCCTGATAATATCTATCCGATAACAAAAATCAGGCTCAGGTCCAGATTATTTGAAGGTCCAGATTATTCTCCCTTATGAGCCTGCCCATGTTTTGAAATCTGGTGGGGAGGTTCTTCCCACTGTCCCACCACCATCACAGGCACATCTGGTAGGAATATAAGAGAGAGCCTTTTCAGTGGCTGCTCCCAGGCTCTGGAACTCCCTTCACAAAGAGATTATACTGGCAAACTCCCTACTCTCTTTCCACAAAGACCTTTCTGCCTCAACAGGCCTTTGAGGACTGACTGTTTAGACCATGTACAGACCTTGTACAATGTGCTGAATTTTCTATTTGTTATTTTTGTGCATGTGCTGTTGTGTTTTTTTTAATGGTTGATGACTGGAATCTTGTATCAACTGCTTACTATATACACTCATCTGTAAATAAAAAAAAAATGTATGCCACAAAATTGACCCCAAAACCTGTCAGCTTCCAAAGAGGTCAACACAGTATTGTTGCTCAAAAAAAAATATTGCAGTGATGGCTCTATAGGATTTCTCCACCACAGTAATAAGAGTGGAGGGGGTCCTAAAATAAGTGCTGATCCTCTTGTCACCCTTCCCACTATGGCAGGGAAATTCCAAAGATCTGCCACATCTCTGCTGCACTCCTCACCTCATAGCACTGTTTCCGTATCACCTGTTTCTGTAAAAGGTGGGGGAAATGTTGTGGGTTCTGCATAGCAATGTCAGTGTCGCCTTGAATTTTGGGGGGAAATTATAACTCAAAAGGAGGCCTGTCAGAGGAGGGTAGCTTCAGGAATCATTTCATCTGTGTATACCAGTAGTAAATCTAGTTTCAATGAAGTTAAGGATTTTATTTAGAAATATGCAAAGGTGAATGTAAGCACCCAAAAACCACTGCAGCCTTAGGAACCATACACGGCTATCAAAAAGAAAGATGTGAAAGGCTGGATAGAGAAAATTGAGGAATCAGAGAGGGTGATAATTATCAGTCTTGAAGATAGGTCCACAGAAAACAGAGTGGCTTAGACAGCATCTGAAAGCCACAAAAAGGGGCAAGCAGGATCTCTGTGCACACATGTGGCTAGAGCTGGGGCAGCTATTTATATCCTATCTCATACCCTTGAAGGGTGCTTGATTTTACCACACTGTGTAACAAAGGCTTTGATTGTTTTCCCATGAAATTGATAAAAGGGATCCAGAATGCCTGATGATATTAACTCCACAATTATAAAACATTGATTGGATTTGAGACAGTCCCTGGACAAGAAGGGTGAATAGGAACATAGCATGAGGTAAGGTGGCAGGTGTGGTCTTTGACGGCTTTTGAGATGCGATTCACTTAGTCTCCATTGCGAGAGGGAATGCAAAGTGCTGAGGAGGACAGAGTGATCGGCAAACCCATTTAGTATTTATCTCAGTACCAACTAGGTCTCTTGCATATCCTTAGTTCAACATGACTCCTTACACATGTAGTTTCCTAGTCTCCACAGGCCATCATGACATCTCAAAACATGCCTGATGTTAGATATTAATTATAGGCTTTGCTAACAGAACAACTACTCCCAGTTCTCCACTGCTCCCCTCAGCTCTTGGCACACCATGAGGAGAAGCACTGCCACTGCTGCTTCATCCCTGGTTCTCTCCTCACCTCTCTGTGCTGTTTTGAGAGGAAGCACCAAAAAGCTGTTCTGCTGCATCCTCTTGGGGCTTCAAGTGAGGGGAACAGCAGGGATGCAGTGCCTATTTTTGTACTCTGGACTCAGTTTACAGCAACTGAAGCAATTTGAGGAGAAAGGGGGAAAGTGGGAGGAGGTGAGTGAAACTGAGACATTTTAAAAGCAGCTGAGAAAGTGGGACAGCAGAGCATTAGTCAGGACTGTCCCTACCAAACTGGGAAAATTAAAGGTTATAAAGGACCCTATGGAGCGACAAGAGGCCTGAAACTGGGAGGAAAATTCTCATCTGTTCCCTTTAGTTCCTTTGCTATGTTTCAGTTTGTGTTACAAGTGTTCATGGAGCTCTTAACCTAGTAATTCCATCATTTCTGGAACTCTTCCAAAAGCACAACTAAATACACATGCAAATCACTCCTGCCTTCCCAGGTCACACAGTATATATTTATACCCAACTCCTTTCCAGACAAGCATTCTCTGAAGATGCCAGCCATAGATGCTGGTGAAACGTCAGGAAGAAACTCTTCTAGAACATGGCCACATAGCCCCAAAAAAACCCACAAAAAACTATGGATGCCGGCCATGAAAGTCTTCGATTTCACAGCACAAATAAATTTTTTCCATCTACATTTTTTCTAGGGGGTTCCAGAAGGATCCATAGGTTGCCAAAAGGGAGGGAGGGAGGGAGGGAGGGTGAGTACATGTGTTCTATTTGAGAACACATGAAGCCTGTGAGCACTCTTTACCCCCAACTTCCCATATAAAAGACAATCTAAACATGTGTGCTTTAAAACTCACAAGTTATGCCATGGTTGCCCAACACTATCTTGTTAGTGAATCAACTTAATTTGCAGCCCAATGTTCAACTGCATGTGTTGCATGCATCTATGTGTGCCGTACAACTGCACACAACTTTCTGCAACTTTGAACTGAATATGAATGTTCTGCATTGGTCAAAAATGTTCAAATACTTTGACAGAAGACGTTGGGCATGGGTAAGACACCAACAACTCCAGTTATCACCTTCTTTAATTCAGAAACCCCTCCTTTGTAAATATTTACATATTAGAGAATTATATTCAGGGGATGTGATTTTTTTCCATTTCTTCTATTATTGTCCTCCTTTCTGCCACTCTCAGGGTGGGATCTCTCCTCCCAGTTTCTTTATAACTGTGTGGTTGGTTCAGGAGAACGGCTACTTTTCAGCTTTGTTAGTTACCTTGAACTGCATGACAAAAGGCAGAATTTGTAAAAAGAATTCTTGTTGTTATTTGCCATCCAGTCAGGTTCCACTTATGGTGGTAGTATGACTAAGAGACTTCTAAGGGTCATCAACTGCCTTGCTCAGCTCTTGCAGATTCAGGGCTGTGGCTTGCTTGCTTGAGTCTATTCCCCTATAATGTGGATTTTTTCCCTATTGCCTTCCACTCTGCAAAAACAGTGCACCCGACTCAACCATGGGCTTGTCATCTGCATATTTGAGCAGCCATAGATGGTAAGCTCCATTGACTTCAATGGCCATGTGTGCACACAGTCCTGGCAGAGTGACCACATGTGCACATCCACCATTGAATACTTAAGCTCCCATTCTTTTTGCCATCTGCAGCAGGGCCCACTGTAGTTATCAACTTTTCCAATGTGTCACATCATCTCATGATCTATCCAAAGTACTACAGCCTCTGTTTAATCATTTTTGTTCTAGTGAGAGTTCAGGTTTGATTTATTCTAAGATCCATTCATTTGACTTTTTAGCAGTGCATGGTGTCTGTAGAACTGTCATCCAGCACCCTAATATTTAGCACCATAATGATTTTTTTCCCTACCTGGTAACTATATTTTATTACATCTTTCTTTCAAAACTTTGCAAACACACCTGTGGTAGTGGGAGTTGGGTTTTTTTTTTCTTCAGCACTAATGGTAAATGGAGATGTCACTCTTTTTCTGATAGAAGCTTCTGCTCCGTTAATTGTTGTGCAATGGGCTGTCCCCATCATGTCTCAGTGGTTATGGGGATAGTGCTCATTTCATTTGAGTGGAAGATGACAGTAATCTATCACCACATAACTGACAGTAGTTGTAAGTTGAGATATATGAGCAAATATAGCCAAATTGTAGTTAAGAATAAGTATTTGGCATTTGTGATTATACAATCCTGACATGGAAAGCACGGCTGTGGGAACTAAAAGGGCAATGCCTGAACCAAGGAGACCTTGGTTCCAATCTCTGATCAGCCATAAAATTTTATTCAGTTGCCTTGGGTAACTCACTGTTAGAAGACTGAGATACAAATGTAAGTAAAGAAGTTTACAATTTTGATATGCCTGAAGCATGTGCATTAGCTCATTGTCTTATGAAACATTCCATCATGGTCCACATAGCTAATAGGTTTGGACAGATCAGTTTTCATCTGGCCTGCATCAGTTTTGCTTGGGTTCATTCATAAATCTGTTCCAGTTCATTTTCATGTTAATTTGTTATTTTTTAAGAAATAATTTTAAATACCTATTTTGAACCTATTATTTCATAAAATGCATATTTGCAAGTATTGTATTTCAATATATACATTTCTAAACAGGTTGGCTGGATTCCTTTTGGTGGCATATCAGCATGTCATTTAAGGTTAAGTACACAGATGTCTTGCTTTGGAAGCTGTGCAAAGAGGTATTTGGTAGCTCCTTTTACAGTGTCCAAACATCTTCTCCAAAGCAGCTGTCAAGCTCTGGCGACCCTGCCACAACCATTTACTGACCAGGGGGAGGGAGGCAACTAGACATGATCCATTCCAGCTGCAGTTCCATAGCTTGATGGAGTGAAATGGTAACTCACTAGAGTTAACTCCCTAGAGAGCTGGAAGAGCACCATAATTTCTGTTCCCATGGCTCCAGAAATGCAGCCTTGCACTATCTCTTCCAACCCCTCAGCCAGGAAATGGCTGTAGCAGTGTCCCTGGGGCTTCCCAGCAGCCTTGGATAACAGCTACAAAGGGCTGTGGATGTGCAGCTATGTGTTATGTAGTACAATCTAAACCAAAATCTGAGCATCTGGTAATAAAATACAAATTCTGAAATGCATTTTGGTGTTCGTAGTTTTGAGCCAAAATCCACCTCATTAAAACTGAGAGACGTATGACAGTTGAATAATAACAGCATTCTGATGTGCTCAGAAGGCCAGCCCAGTTCACCTTTAAATGTGGTCCAGGTGAAATCTCAGAAAAGTCTAGACCTGAGAAGTAACTTGAGACCGAGAGCTGTCTTTAAATATCTGAAGGGATGTCATGTAAAGTTCGTTTTCTGCTGCTACAGAGACTGGAATGTAAATCAATGGATTCAAAGTATAATCCATCAGAACAAATTTCTTCTCTTTCATAGGTGATGGACTTTGGAGGCCTTTAAACAAAGGTTGGAAGGGCATATTTCAGGAGTTATTTAGTTGTGTATTCCTGCATGGCAGAGGGTCGGGCATTGTGGCCCCCCCTAACTGAAAGACTGATTCTTTTATTCTGTCCCTAGTAGCTTATCTCCTGATCCACAAACGTTGGAGTTTGCATATTGCTTCTGTTTTGGCTGCTATTTTATCTTCCTCTATTCAATTTAAAGTCCAAGTGCTCACAGTTCATATCATCCTCATCATCACACAGCAAAGCATATTGCATTTACAAAAAGCAGCCTCCAAGAATTAATATGATCTGGTACCATGAATACAGAGGGAGAAACATTGCTCTGACATGTTCTAGTGTTCTGATTAAACTTCCATACATTTCGGAGTGCATTGAGTGGCACATGCTGATATAACAACAACCTCTTTAAGGAATATATAATGTTATGGCCATAAAATTGTTGTTGCCTACCCCTTTTCACTTTCAGAGCTCAGACATGTGTATAAATTTGGAGCCATAAATCTGCCATACACAGTAATATATGATGTTTTCCCTGTGTAAGTCTATTATGTCATGCTCTCTTCCATGGTGAGCCAATTACACACCTTTGGAACCTCATAGAGCCATTTCCAACCAAACCAGTAATAATATTTTTAAAAATCCTATTCTATCACTTTGATTTCTTTCACCCTCATTTTCCCAAGTACTCTATTGAGGCCACAACCCTAGGAAGCTGTGTGCACAAATGATGCAGAG
Source organism: Sceloporus undulatus (assembly GCF_019175285.1). NCBI lineage: Eukaryota > Metazoa > Chordata > Lepidosauria > Squamata > Phrynosomatidae > Sceloporus > Sceloporus undulatus. The sequence continues at coordinate 14,914,337 of NC_056526.1, read as the reverse complement.
GAGTAAAAACAACTGGAGGCACACGAAAAGTTTTTGCCAAAGTTGCTTGTTCAACTGCAGCAATGAGCTGGTTTTGAACTGAAAAGTGCTTTCCCTTTCAGCAGGGTGAGAATGACAGAATCATAGGCCGAGATCCTGTATCCAACTTGCATAGTGCAAATCTATGCTCGCATCGTTGCATGGACTATAGTATCCTTTTGCTGAATATATGCACTGTGCCACCAATGCATCTATCAATGTATCTGCTTATTGTTAACTGTATAATGGAAAATGCACAGGAACTGTAATTCCAGTGAATCTTCCTTATATACTAGTGTATAAGTTGATCTCATGCCAAGGGTAGGCCCTAAGTTCTGGCATTCCTAACTCTAGTTGGTCCTAACAATGGGATTTAGGTCCATATGAAACACCTACACAAATCAACTAGAACCATGAACTCAATACATTGCTGTGCAAGGCCCAAAAAAGTATAATTGTATGTGTGGGAGAACTTGCATCAAAAGGGTTTGGCCATAAAGTACCTGAAAGGGTTCTCAAAAGTCAGCTAGCCTCACCAGCTGCCAGTGCAATACATCTACTACTGTATCATCCAGCCAGACCATTGGTTTAAAAACCTCCTTCAGGTTTCCTGTCTCCAAAATCATCACCATTTTTGTCTCTCTCTGCTGCTACAGTTTGTTTGTATCCTCCCTGCACTACAGTTCTTGAAACTGGACGATTGCAGGAGAGGTCTAAACAAAATGATATAGAGGAGTACCCTTACTTATTGTGATCTGGATACTACACTTCTGCCAATATAGTTTAGAATTCTAGAGCTTGGAAAAGTTATTGTTTGCCGTTCAACTCCCATAACCCCCCCCCCCAAAAAAAAAACATTGTGGTTATTGGACATGCAGATTGAGAATACCTGGTAGTTATAGTCCAAAAGGTTATTCCATGGTATGGAATTGTACTGTCTCTTTTAGTCACCGCATTTAAAGTTTGTGGGCTACTGAAAACCTTAGAGCCTTTCCACATGTGTCTATGTCAGTACAAGAAGCCCCATCTTCTATTTCTGATTTTGCCAAAATAAATAGAGAATTTTCCATGTTCATAAATGGTCATAGAACCTCAAAGACATATCCAGCTGGCTCTCCTTTTGCACTGACATCATAAGAACAAGGTTGACTTGTTTATTGTTTGTTTATTAAAAATGTGCATTTATTACCTCTCAGCATGCCATCTCTCCTAAGGCAATGCACAATGGATAAAAGTATTCTATAAAAACTGCTCTCTAAGACCAAGTTTTTTCTACTCAAATGCCTCTAAATGCTCCAAAGTATGGTGTGATGATTACCCTCCCTTATAGTTATTTCCTTGTGTTTTGTATTTAAAAGTATAATATACCTGAAGTAGGGGGTTCCATTTAGCAATCAAAAATGTGGTACCAGCTTTTGATAGAACAAGGAGTCCTCAAAAATGACTTTCTAGATAATTCTGGACTACAAATTCCATCATCATTCATCACTGTTTGTGTTGGCTTGAGCTGATGAGAGCTGTAGACCAAAAACCTCTATAGGACCAAATGTGCTCATTTTTATGATTGACTTATCATTGATGGATGTGATCCCTCTCCATTGATTCATTCACTTCAAAGAAGGTGGGAGATCTGTTTACCCTTTTAAAAAAAAAGTTGGATGGGGAACATGTTGTTGGACTGCGACTCTCAACATTCTTCACCATTGACTATCCTGTGTAGGGCTGCTGGGTGTCACAGTTCAACAACAGCTATAGCTCCACGCTTTTGCCACCACAGTTTCATACCTTTCTCAGTATGGAAAAGAACAGTAGGATAAGAGGATTCCCATTTAAATTTCTATGTGTTAGCTCTTTTTGTTTCTGTTGAACCTAAAATGCTGTGCACAGAAATGCATGCACATATCAGACTTTGAATTCTGGTTGGGTGCCTTCACGTTTTTTCTGACTTATGGGGGGTACTGCTGGTGAGTAATGCTATTCCTCTGGTGGGGAAAGAAATACAGTAAGAGGACACAGTATTTAGTATTTTGGAAGGTATGGAGTAAATGAATATGGAAAAATATGCCTAGTATGATGTGTGCCAAGCATTTTAGTATTGAAGGGAAGGACTAGAAGTCAGTGGTAGAGCACATGCTTTGTATGCAAAAGGTCTCTGGTTTAAATAATCAGTATTTCAAGATTCAAAATAGACAAGAATTTTTATTTCAATCCATTTTTAATAAGAGTTTTCCAAAATTTACATTTTTCCCATATTTGTCACACAATAAAGTGTGAATCAAAAAATCTAAAAATGAGAAGAAAGTGAAACGGACACATTTGCCCATAAATGAATAGGGTTCAAAGTGTTTAATTCTTAAAATTAAGTTTGAGTGTTGGACTAGAACTCCAGAAGAACACAGTTTGAATCGCCACTCAGCCATGAAAACCCACTGAATGACCTTGCCAAATCATGCCCACTCAGCCTCAGAGGAAGGCAATGGCAAACCTGCTTTGAATTGATCTTTCCAAGACAACCCTAGGTATGGGTCACTCAGACTTAAAGTGACCTTATCCTAGGCTTGTCCTGGCAAGATTTATTCAAAGAAGGTCTACATGGTGATGACAACAACAAGATTTGTACAATACGTTTTACTTCTTTTTCTTTCTCCCCCCCCCCCCCTCCGGTCATTCCTTCATCTATTCCTGTGTGGCAGACAGGAAGAACATGGTAGAATTTAATCTGGCTAGTGCAGATCAGTTAAAAATTCATTTCAGTCTGCTTCTGAAGAGTTCCCCAAAATTCGCAACTCACATATTCAGAACAGGCATAACATCAGTTTTAAAAAAATCAAATGTAGGAGGAAGCAAATATGATATTTTCCTATCTTACTCTAGATACAGTATGTCCAGGAAAAAAATCCCACTTGAAATTCCAGAGTATGTTTGCCTGTCAGAGAAGACAACACTGACCAAAAGTTCTGACATGGTATAAAGCATCATCATTCCTTTCCCAAGAGATTTCTTGTTGCTGTGCTTCATAAAGATTATAACCGTATATGAAGTCGAAGGCTTTCATGGCCGGCATCCATAGTTTTTTATGGGTTTTTCGGCTATGTGGCCATGTTCTAGAAGAGTTTCTTCCTAATGTTTTACCAGCATCTGTGGCTGGCATCTTCAGCATGGCCACATAGCCCAAAAAACCCACAAAAATAGGTTTACCTGTGAGCAAATTAATATGAAATTAATGGGATTCCCTTCTGAATAGTCTTGTGCTGTTAGTAGAGGTTCTTTGCTTGTGATCCTCCCTGAAAGCCAAGACATTAATAATACAAATACAGAGGCTTGATCCTAAGACAGCTTCCACAAAGGGTTAGAAAGCTTTGGCTTTTCCTCTCTTTGGTGTTTGCATAGTTGTTTACATTGGGTTCTAAAGAAACAGACATCAAAAAACCCTTGTGGTTCTTGGAATAACTAAATCCATCCGGCATGTCAGGAGCAGCAAAATTAAAAGAGAAACATAGAAGCTGCACTGTGTCTGCCTCAAAAAGGTATGCAGATGATCTATCTTACCGAGGAGATTCTGGAGAATAAAAAAACAGCTGTTCAATCTATTCCGGGAACAATGTTAGTCTCATACCCCCATCTCACCTAAGGATAGAAAACAATTCCCCATTTCAAACTCTAAATTGCGTATATGAGAAACTTTTTATATGTGTTGTTGTTTCAAGTCAGCCCTGACTCATGGTGACCCTGTCGATGAGTATCTAAGACTTCTCTACTTAGGTCTGCAAACTCTGGCCTCTGACCTCCCTGATTGAGTCCCCCATCTGGCATGTGGTCTGCTCTCAACTACCCTCTCCCTTTCCTAGTATTGTCTTTCTAATGAGTGGTGCCCCCCAGGATGTGGCTGTAAGTACAACAGTTCAGATCAGTCTTGGCTCCAGGGAGGTTTCAGGCGATCTTTTCTTTAATTATTATTAAGTTATTAAAAGACATTCAAAGACAATAGACAATGGTAACATAATACCATACAAACCAACAGACAAAATCCTAGTCTCTAAACATCTAAAAAAAGTCCTTCCTCCTTTACTTTGGATATTATATTTAATAGAATTATTTGACGTTCCCATTTTCCCTCTCTTGCATCTTTAACTCTACCATTGTATTCACTTTATCCTATGTTCCCGATCTTATCTCAATAGGTGTGGAGTAATCTTTTTTTATATATTATTATGTTATTATTCTTTTTTGTTTTGATAGTATAATCCAAAAAGTGGATGCTAAGCTTGATAGGTAGAAAAGAGAGAGGGTGGATAAGTAGACAGAGGAACATCACAGATCGAGGAGGAGATCGTTCTCCTTACCACTCTTACGTAGTCCTTAAAGGCTTACACTTTTTTTCTCCTTTTCTCTACATAATACCTTATTACTAATGACCAATCCTTATTAAATTTTTTCTATTACCCTCTCTCTAAAATAGTCAATTTATCCATTTCCAGATTTCATAAATTTTATTACATCCATTCCTCTTTAGTAGGTTTTCCTTATTTTTCCATTTTTTTACAAAGATTATTCGTGCAGCTGTGGTTAAGTAAAATATCATTTTCCGCTTTTGTTTTCAATTTTTTGGTTTACCTAACCTATAAGTACAATGTTGGTCAAAGACACATATTTTCTTCAATGACTTTCTGTAGTTTCTTTGTGTATCATTGTCCAAAATGATTTGGCTTTTTGCGCTCCCACCACAATGTATCATGTGCCGTGTTTCTTTTGACAATTCCAACATATATCTTTCGTCTGTTTTGTATATTTAGCCAATTTTCGGGAGTGAGGTACCATCTATGTGGTATTTTGTAATATGCTTCTTGATATCATAACTTAAAGTATATTTTATTCGTTTACTCCAGTTTTTCTCCCACTCTTCAAGTAGAACTGTTTACCGAAATCTGGGCCCATCTAATCTGTATTGTTTAATTGGTTCTTTCTCTGTCTCATAGCTTGAATCGGTTTATCGTAATTTTCGATATTCGTTGTTGTGGTTCCTGAAACATAAGTTTTTTCTAATTCAGTTTCTCTGTCTCAATTTTAAAACTGTCTCTCATCTTTTTGATGTTCTGCCATTTGCCTGTATAGAAACCATTATAGTTGAGGCCTTCTTGTTTAATTTCTTCCGGTGTTTTTATCCTATGTTGATTTCCTTCTTTCAATAAGATCTTTAATGTTATCATTTGTTTTTTATCATTTTTTTCTTTCTAAAGAAGGCTTCATTTACTGAAGTCCATCTAGAATTTTTGGGATCAGCCGTGTTTTAACTTTATCCAATTCGAATTAGAGATTTTCTCACAAAATGGTTGTAGAACTCCTTATTTGAGTTTTAGTTTGTCGTAAATTAAATATGCATGCCAGCCGACTTTAAACATATCTTCCAATTGTAATAGTTTTTTTCTTTTAGTGTCACCCATTCGCTAATCCAATCCAGGCTACATGCATAATAGTAAAATTTTAAATTAGGAAAATTCAGACCTCCTTGTTCTTTTCTTTTCTTGAATATTTTTAATCTCACACGTGGTCTTTTCTTGTTTCCATATGAATCCCGAAGGTCTTTCTCCCATTTTTTAAAAGGGCCGTCGTTGGTAATTATTGGTAAAGATTGGAAGAGAATAACATTTTGGATGTAACGTTCATTTTAAGTGAGATTCGTCCGATCCATGATAAACTAGTGTTGACACCTCTGTAAATCTTGTTTAATTCGTTCCATGTTGTTCATAATTATTTTTTAATTATCAGAATTTTAGTTGTGATATTGATTCCTAAGTATTTAACTTTCTCTGATTTCGAAATTTGATATTTGGGCCATTCTTCTTTTTCCTTCTTTGGTCATATTCATAACTAACATTTTTTTGTTTTGTTTACATTATCCTTTCTAGTATTTGTCTTTCTAATGGTTGTGCCCCCCATGATGGGCTAGTACAACAGTTCATTTGATCATCTTGGCTTCCAGGGAGGTTTCAGGCTTGATCTTTTCAAGGACCACCTCTTTGTCTTTTTGACGTCCATGGTATCCTTAACACTCTTCTCCAGGCCCACATCTCAAATGAGTTTATTTTCTTCTTACCCACTTTTTTCACTGTTCAACTGCTCACATCATACAGTGATGGAAAAAACAATGGCTTGGGCTGTTGTAACTTCATGCTCAGTTGTGCATCTTTACATTTAGAATTTTCTCTAGTTCTTTCATAGCTGCCCTTCTCAATTCAAGTCTCCTGATTCATAGAATATCAGAATTGTAGAGACCACAAGGGCCATCCAGTCCAACTCCTCCATGCCAGGGAAATCTCCAATCAAAGCATCCCCGACAGATGGCCATCAGCCTCTGTTTAAAGACCTCCAAAGACAGAGACTCCACACACTCTGAGGGGTTTGTTCCACTGTCGAACAGCCCTTACTGTTAGGAAGTTCTTCCTATTGTTGAGGTGGATCTCTTTTGCTGTAGCTTGCATCCATTGCTCCGCGTCCTGTCTCTGGAGCAGCAGAAAACAGCTTGCTCCCTCCTCAATATGACACCCCTTCAAATTTAAACAGGCTTCATATCACCTCTTAACCATCTCTTCTCCAGGTAAACACCCAGCTCCCTAATCATTCTCATAGGGCATAGACCCTTCACCATTTAGTCTCCTCCTTTGGACACGCTCCACGTTTCTCAACGTCCTTTTTTATTGTGGTGCCAGAACTGGACACAATATTCCAGGTGGGGCCTGACCAGAGCAGAATATAGTGGCACTATTACTTCCCTTGATCTAGACACTTACTTCTATGATGCAGCCTAAAATTGCATTGGCCTTTTTAGCTGCCGCATCGCACTGTTCACTCATGTTCAACTTGTGGTTACTTGGCTCCCAGATCCCTTCACATGTAGTTTCATTCAGCCAGGTGTCCCCCATCCTATATTGTGCATTCACTTTCCGCCCTAAGTGCAGTACTTAATTTCTCCATGTTGAATTTCATTTTGTTAGCTTTGGCCCAGCTTTCTAGTCTATTCAGGTCATTTTGAATTTTGATCCTGTCCTCTGGAGTATTAGCTATTCCCCCTAATTTGGTGTCATCTGCAAATTTGATAAGTATGCCCCCGATTCTTTCATCCAAGTCATTGATAAGATGTTAAATAACACTGGCCCCAAGACAGACCCTGTGGGACCCCACTGGTCACTTCTCTCCAGGATGAAAAGGCGCCATTGTTAAGCAAGATTTCTTGATTACAATCTCCATTCAGATCAATATTAGATACTAGGAACAGGAACTTCATTGTTTAGGTTGAATTTATGTAGATCCTCTGTGGTCATTATTTTTGTTTTCTTTATGTTCAGTAGTAAACCACATTTTACTATTGCCTTTGCACATTTTTTTTCTTGGCTGGATGATTCTACTTTCTATTATGAGTGTGGTATAAAGAATTTCTTTGTGGCCACTTGCACAAAACACAGTTGTTATCCATTGGCTGGCAAATGGCAACCTTGGACCAAACTCTAGGCCACAAATGAGTATTGTATTCACACACCCTCCATCAGATGAAAACCAGAAAACATGAGGCCAAGTAGTCAAGATGGCAAAAGTTATTCATGAGGAACAGCATGTAAGCGAGGAGACGCTGCCTCAGTTTGCTTTTGCCTGAGCCTACTGAGGGGCTTAACAGATCGCCCCAGTATTGCAGCTTGCTGCTGACTCTTTCAGCACTGGATTGGGGCTGCAGCAACTGTATGCCTCGGCCCCCATCTAGCACTTTGCTGGCCCAAAAAGGGCCAGCAAAATGACAGTCCTTTTCAGAATGGCAAAAAGCTGCCCTTGCCACAGTGGCAGTGGCTTTTCGGGGTTTCTTTGGAGCAGCACATCTAAATGATGAGCCAAAGAAATGGCGTGATGCCATCTGTCATCTGGGCAGGTGAGCAGCATGACACCAGCATCAGGGCAGGGTAGGGATGGGCAGCAGGTGGTCGCCATGCCCCTACTCTGGCCCAATGCTGGCATTTATCCCTGGTTTGTTTAGCCCCTGAAAAGGGCAAGATTCCATCACTTCCTCTTTTCTCCCCACTATTAGGTTAATTGACTGAAAACTACTTTTGCACTTTGAACTCACTTTGTACTATTCAAAGTAAGTTAGGGGAAAGGGGGCTTGTGGGAGAACAAGAGAGAAACCATGACATTTTCAAAGCATCTGAAAAAGTGGGGTGACAGAGGATGAATTGATACTGTTTCCGACTTATGGCCACCCTAACACGAACTTATGATAAAGGTTTCTTGGCAAGATTTGTTTAGAGGAGGTTTGCCATTCCCTTCCCCTGAGGCTGAGAGCATGTGATTTGCCCAAGGTCACTCAGTGGGTTTCATGGCAAACTGGGAATCGAACCCTGGTCTCCAAATTAGTAATCCAATGCACAAACTTAACCACTACACTGCACTGGCCCTCCAAAAATTGGTGTAGCGTGGATTAATTGGGACTACCCATGCCAAACTGGAGAATATATTGTTGTTGTTTAATTTCAAATTTGTGAAGAGTTTAAACCCTTGTGATTGTATTTGCAAGGCCCATTTATAGTTAGGCCCATAGAGCTCCAGGAACAGTTAAACAGGTTGCTGGTGCAATATATGCCCATATATTACAGTATATCTGAAAAAAATCTGCTTCCCATCTAAAGATATTTTCACACAGAACAATTATAGTAGAATGATTTCACTCTGATTGCTATGAAATTCTCTGAGCTGCAATTTACTGAGGCACTAGAGCTCTTGGGCTGAGAATTTTAAATACTCCTCTCTAAACTACAAATCCTAAGACTCCATAGGAAACCACAACAGAAAGCATAATCTAGTTGCTATAACTGGATAGTATGAAAGAACTGTTAATGTATAGAGTATATGAAAATGTTCAGATGTAACATTTTGGAAATGGTTATTCACTTTGCAGAAGCCTGGAATTGGCTGCAGCTGGGATTTAAACCAGCAGGTGATGTCCAAGATCACAGTGTGTGCCAGAAGCACGTAGCTATATGTAAATATACTGTGTCATCTTTGCAAGGGGGAAGATATTCCAAGATGCACAGGAAATTGTACAGGAAGGGGTTGAGCTAGATTGCCATATGGCAAATGTGTATATAAGCTCAGATGTCCGTCTGTACATTTTGTGGGGTTTGTAGTTGGTGGATGGTGTTGGTGATTGTTCTCGCATGTGTCTTTGGCAACAAATAAACAAAGTGCCTCTACGGAGATAAGCCAGGAGTCGGTGTGCCTTTCTTCTAGCAGCTGTTTTCCTGGCATGCTCCGGCAGCTAACAGTTGTTTATCTTCAACACAAGGCTTCCAAGTTTACTCTGAGCACTCACGTTTGCATCAGCAAAAACAATAACAGCACTACCAACAAGAGACAACAGAACAAAAGGAGCATAGCTTTTGCTACCTAAAACATACATTCATTAAACAGGGAATTAACAAATTAACAAAATAGGCAAATTAAGCTAAACTATCTAACATGACAAAGGGGGATTAAATAGAGAATTGGCAAGACCAACTCCCATAACATTCAACCTCCACTCCACATGCTAGGTTTCCCATACTGAAAATGCACTCCTGTACATTTCATGCTTATGTAGAAGAGGTAATTTCAGCAAGTGTTGCTTGTTACACAAGGAGGTAATAAGGAATACCTGCTGAAATTCCCCTCTCTACATACTTTGGATTCAAATTACAAAAGAGAGAAAGAGCGAGATTCCCAGATTCAAATTACAAGAGAGGCTCCACCTAATTGTTAGGAAGAACATCTTTACTGTAAGAGCTGTTCAATAGCAGAATAGACTGTCTTGTAGGGTGATTGACTCTCCTTCTTTAAAGGTCTTTAAATAGAGGTTGATGGTCCTCTTTCAGGAGTTTTGGACTTAGCTCCCAGAAGCCCTAGCCAGCTTGCTCAGCAGTCAGGAATTCTGGGAGCTGAAGTCCAAAACACCTGGACGACCAAATTTTGGGAATCACTGATCTAATCCATCCATCTGCAGTGCAGGAGTACATGGCTAAAACACTCCTGAGAGATGGCCATCAAACCTCTGTTTAAAGACCTTCAAAGGAGGAGAGTCCACCACCCTTCAAAGTGTGAAGAAAGCATGGCAAGATATTAACTGCCTATATATGTTTCTTTCCTTGCTGTTTATGGCTACGGCTGAATCTGCATTTCAGAAATAATGTAGTTTGACACCACTTTAACTGTCATGCCTCCATCCTATTGAATCCTGGGATTTGTCATTTTGTGAGGCACCAGCCCTCTTTGGCAGAGACAATTAAAGATCTTGTAAAGCTACACATCCCAGTATTATGTAAGATCGAGCTACAGCATTTAAAAGTGGTGTCATTGCTCCCTTCAACAGTAAAAGCAAAATAACCCAACAGCATTACTAATTCTGTAAAGAAACCAGCCATTCCATAGTACAACACTTTTGTCTAAACATCTTGTAATTCCTTTAAAAAAGGATGACTTGAACTGGATTGAATGTACACAGTACACATCATTTCCTGGTTTGTTCTGCGGAAATTCTCCCTTATCACAAACACTGTAAAATTATGACTTTTGAACCAGTCAGTATTCATTTATCTTGATGTCACTTAACCTTTGGTGTGTGTTTATTCTGGGTGTAGTCTGCAGTAGCAATAAAATCCAGGGCATTTGATGAGAATGTAGACTCTTAATTCCTTTATTTAGAATATTCCTAGAAGCAGTGATGAAATCAGCTGGGGTGGGATGGAGAACAGAATGGCAAAGATTTTCCTGAGCTATAGCATTTCAGGCTAAAGGAGATAGGTCAGTTGATTGCTTGGTTTCAAACTCATGAGAGAAAGAAAGAAAAAAGGGAGGAAGAACAGTTCCCTATAGTCATATAACAAGGACAAAATTCAGTAGCCTTCTACTGATTTCTAAGTGCAGGGCATTGGTTTTTTTTAAATCATGGAGAACTTAAACCAAGCAATCTCCCTTTCCCAGCTGTTCTGCTGCCTTATATGATATAATCCATGCAAACAATTATTGTAGGGTCTGGTGAACCCGCCATCTTTGTTCATGGGCCCTCTCAGGCTTGTCTGGCAGTACGTTGCACCAACATCCTCAGTAATACACCAGCAAATAAGCAACAACTGGAAGATGAGTCTAGCAGCCATTCTGATTTGCAACATTGATCCATAGTAATTTTACACAGAATCACAGAATTGGAAGAGACTACAAGGACCATCCAGTCCAACTCCCCACCATGCAGGAAGACACAGTCAAAGCACTCCCAACAGATGGCCACCCAACCTCTGTTTAAAATCTCCAAAGAAGGAGAATCCACTACTTCCTGAGGTACCATATTCCACTGTCACACAATTTGTACCATCAGGAAGTTCTTCCTAATGCTGAAGTGGAATCTCTTTTCCTGTAACTTGAACCTATTGCTTCATATCCTAATCTCTAGAGCAGCAGAAAACAAGCTTGCACCTTCTTTCATATGACACCCTCATATGGGACAATATGAGTACAGGGACATTTCTTGGGTTGCGGGGAGGGCTAGCTTGTGAAATATGCAGTGTATGTCTTCTCCAAACCACTAGTATCTTTCATATATTTGAATACATGGATTATTGGAAAACTGAATAAAACATGATTTGATCCCAGTGCCAGGGCCAACATTGTCTTTACCAAAAGACCATGTAACTTTATTCACCTAATGCAAGGGTGGGCAAGTGGTTCATCAGGAATGTGTGATTTGACAACTCTGCTTATTGTCAAGAAGTAGTCAATCTGAGTGCCCACTCAAGAGCTCAATGTTTTGTGTTATTTGGCAGGGGAGTGTTTTTTACCAGTTTCTGTAAAAAGAGTTGTTGCAGTGTGCCTTTAAGTTGTTTCGAACGTATAGTGATCTTAAGGCAAATCTACTGCTGGGTTTTCTTGGAAAGATTTATTCAGAAGAGGTTTGACATTGCCCTCCTCTGAGGCTGTGAGAGAGTGACTTGTCTAAGGTTTCCCAAAACATATGAAGAGACAAGCAAGGATTCAAACCCCTGGTTTCCTAGAGTATAGTCCAGCACTCAAACCACTATACCATACTGGTTCCTACTCTAAAAAGAGTGTGCCAATAAGTTCTTCTTTATAGTGTTCCGGAAGATTCATTTTAGGTGCATTTGCCTAATGTGGCTTAAATTAGTATGTTTTAAAAATTTTGGAAAGGGGAGGAATAAGATAGATAATTGTTTAACACATAAGTAACAAACATTAAGGTGAGAGGAGGGAGATAATAGTCTTTCTACTTAACTGAAGCATTCCCTTAAATTATTGAACAATAGTTCAATCAAGCTGGAAAATAGATAGGAAAAGAAACTTTTATAATACACCTCAAGAAGATATTACCCGGGCAGCAAGGACCACCGGTGGCACAGTGGTTAAATTCCAGTACTGCAGCCACGAGATTGTGAGTTCGATTCCAGGGGCTCCAAGGTTGACTCATCCTTCCATCCTTCCATAGGTTGGTAAAATGTTGGGGGTAATTGATTTATAGACTGTAAACCACATAAAGAGTGCTAAGTTCATTATTAAGCAGTATAGAAATGTAAATGCTATATAGGTCTTCTTCCTTTCCCCTTTAAAAAAATTCATGCTACAAATGTTAAAGAACAATTTCGGGAAAGTATAAGAGGGAGTATCTATATAGTACAGTTATAGTTAATTATCATGGCTCCATCCTATGGAATCCTGAGATTTGTAGTTCAATGAGGTACTTAGCATTCTCTGTCTGAAAGCTCTAATCCATTCCCATGAACTAGAACTGTTTACTAGAAAATTCTAAGTGGCATTATCACATTCTCAGAGCGATCACAGTAACAAAAGTAGGAAGTCAAGATGCAGCATTGGAGAATCAGCTTTCAGTTTACCTCTCCCTTGAAATGCTTCTATTCTATTCCAGAAGGAGATGGTACTAAAAGTATGTTTTTTGTCATACTGGGAAAAAGCGCTTGGCAAAAGGCACACTTTTACAACTGTCTCCCTCTGAAGGGAGAATGGAAGTAGTATGACATCATGCAAAGAGGTAAGTAGAAAGCCACTTCTATCTTGCTGTATCTCATTTTACTTTTGTAATGCAATAAGGCTCTAAACCAGTGATGGTGAACCTTTTAGAAGCCGAGTGCCCAAAGTGCAACCCAAAACCCACTTACTTATTGCAAAGTGCCATGTCCCTCTGGCTTTCTAGTAACAAACATGTGCCCACAGAGAGGGCTCTGAGTGCCACCTCTGGCACGTGTGCCATAGGTTCACCATCACTGCTCTAAACAGATATATATCAGTTTGAGAGCCCTCAGTATTGCACGACAATACTGGGAGTGTTTCAGTCATTGGCAATCCCTTGGCTCTTTTCAAGACTCCTCCTTAACACAGCAAAATCGAAACCTTTCAAAGACATTTCTCAAATCTGCATGTAGCAACTAATCACCCACCTCACTCCCCAAAACCAAGGTAATCCCCAGTTAGAGCTAAAAGTTCAAGCTGAAGCAAAACCATTTGCAAAAATTCAAAGAGAAATTAATGGAGAAATAGTGTGCCATGTTTTCCCAGCTGTGGGCATCTCATAAAAACTCTGTGTGAATAATATGCTCCCTGAACGAACCAGCTAATTGAGCTTTAAATACAGCCTCCATTCATTCAAGGTTTCATTGAGTTATACACAAGTTTCTTCAAGATGTCTCCAACCAGGCTCACTGTATAATGTTTGCAAAGCTTTTTTCTTTTCTTTTCCTTTCCTTTCTTTCTTTTTTTGATAGACGCAGCTGCCATTGGCAGCTCCTAACAAAATCCAGAGCACAGCAAGTTTGAAGTGGTTTGAGGGATTTTAAACAGGAAAATGTTGCAAAGCTGTTGATGGGTAATTGCATTAGCTTGCATCTTGACTGCTGAATTCAAATACATAGGCATTTTCCACAGGAAATATTAAACCCTACTAGAGCTGAAGGCAGTAGGAGAGGGAGCAGGAGAGAGAGCTTAGAAATTAACTACAAAAATTAATTACTGGTAACTAGTACAGTCGTCCCTCCTTTCTTGTAGACTTGAGGTCCATGGTCTTGGATATTCACGTTGGGGTGACCTGCGTTATTGTCAATAGGGGATGCCCATTCAAACCTATAGGGCTTGAATATACGCTAGTCTCCATTTTCGCAGGTGGTGGTGGTATCCAGAATGGATCTCTACAAAAATGGAGGGCCAACTGTACAAGTAGCTTTTCCAATAGCAAAAGTCTTATTTATTTTATTTACTTATACATGCCTTTCCCCCCAAACTGTGGCTCAAAGGGATTTGTAAAAATTAAAAGAAATACAGATAAAAGTACATACAAAGACATAAGTTAAAACATATAAAATCTCACTAAATGCCATTTAACCAGCTATAGAATTAAGATCTTTGAAACAGGCAAAAGAGAAAAGTCAAGAAAACAGTACACTACTAAAAGCCTTTGCAGTAAGTTCCTAAAAGCCTGTCAGAACAGAAAAGCTTTTGCTTGACAAGGGAAGGACAGCAAAGGAGGGCCCATCCTTGGGAACTAATTCCAAAGCCCGAGAGCAGCCACCAACGCCCTCTCCTGTGTTCCCATGAGATTTGTCTGTCAAGATGGTAGAAGGGGAATACTACATGATACAAGTGCTGTCTCATGATGTACCTTATGTTGCTTTGGTGTGAAAGCTGAGGTAGCAGTCAGGTGAAACAAGAGGAAGATGTATTTTGTACCAGTGGTTTGTAGATTTCAGATTTTTTTCAAGCTACTGATACCGAGACTGGTTTTGTGTGCGTGGGTGTATGTATACAGAAAAATAGAGCTTAGTAGTTAGAGATAACTAGCTTCATACAGTGAATTGCTTTTTCTGCTACAATTAAGCATAAGAATAAAGAGTTACTTTTCAACAACTGCAAGTATAATGTCTGCTAACTACTTTGGAGGGACTTGAAACTATAGCTGTAATTAATTGCTTTTCACATATAGCTTCCAAAGTACTGCACACAGGTGGCAATATGTCCTGCTTTATAGAATGCTGGATCTAAATAGGTTGTCTTTGCCGTTCAAAGATAAGACAGTCCTATAAAGAGAGGCACAGAATCACTATAACTATTGGAAAGACCCACCTTCCTGGGATTTACAGATGTTTTCACCCAGCATTCAAGTTTATGGGTGTTTTCTTTGTTTCTCTTAGTTCACTTGGCTTTCTGGTTGATAGTGGGAAGAGATTATAACACATGGGTCCATCCCTCCCAATATTTTCTGTGCAGATTGGCTATCCTTTCCAATGTTTTTAGAAAGGTTCTTTCCCAGTCCTGTGTGGAGATGTTAGGGCAGAGCTTGGACATATTACTTCTAAACCTCCCAGAACCCACCAGTCATCCTAGCTGGATAATTCCAGGAGTCATAGACCTCAAAAGTGACTTGCCCAAACTTTCTGTTACAGACCTTCTGCATAGCATCCAGTGCATGAAAGGCATGTGATGAATGCCATGGCACTAAAGAAAATTGATGTCTTGCTTTTGCAATGCCAGCCAACTTAGTGGCTTTCAAGCGACCAAATCATCACTTTCACATCCGGAGAGAAGTGAATAATAAGACTAGGGATGTAGTCTGAATCTTGAACAAGAACTCTTTAATTCAAGCAATACCATTTAAGATTGCTATTTTGCCATTGTGTTGATTTTTTTTTTTAAATCAGCTAAGGTTCATTCTTTCCCTTTGTCATTTGAATGGATTTGCAATTAAGGCCTTTGTTTAATTTCCTTAAAAGATCATTCCTGTATATATGGCCTCAGTGCAATTCCATTTTTAAATGTAATTGGTTCTCAATCCCCGGGGATATTAATAGTAGCCCCATACAGATACATCTGAATGCAAAGCACCATGATTTAGAACTAGCAGAGTAAAAAATTAAATGAGGTGGGCAAGAAGCTCACGTTTATGATTTGGGAAAGGAGCTCCTTGTTTTTTGCTTTCACAGTTCCTCTACCTAATTCATCTTGCAAGTTCTATTTAGGGGAGAAAAAAACCCTATGTCTTTAAAATATTATCTTTCACCATAGCATGTGATGACAACCACTACCGCTTGGGTAGTCTCAACTAGAGTAGACCCATTAAATCAAATGTTGAATAAGTCAACACAGGAAATCCAGTTGATTCAATGGTTCCATAGGGGCTCGACAGACCACCCAAAAAGGGCAGGCTGGAGGTGCCTGTTTCTCCTCCCAAGGGAGGCTGGAGCAGCCAAATGGCACAGCCTCTCTCTGCCCAGAAAAAATGGGTTCTTCTTGGGATGCTGCGTGGACGTCACGAGTGTGCCATTGGTGCACTGTGGTGCATCAGTGACACAAGCGTGGCACCACGACGTGTGGACACAGCACCATGCTTGCGTCATGGACACACCCCCATGTGGGTGATGCTGCACAATAATGGCGCTGCCAGTACGTACAAGGGCTCAGGAGCATGCAGTTGCTGTGCGCTCCCGAGCCTTACAATCAGCCCCATGACGGCGCTTCCTGTCCGTCTGTCCCAGGCCATAGTAACAATAGAATTTAGGCACATATCTTTTCATGTTGTAAATCAGTTTTAATACAATGGTGGGTGTGAAGTTTCTTTTCTTTCCTCATCTGCACTGGGAATAAGGAAGCAGTGGACATATTCCAGATTCTGGTCCCAAGTATGAACACTTACCATATATACTCGACTATAAGTCGACCTCATGTACAGTCGGCCCTTCTTATACATTAATTTTTTATAAAGAGTTTCAAGCATCCATGGTTTGAAAATGTTCAAGAAAAGTATAAATTTCAAATATCAAACCTTGATTTTCCATTTTTTATAAGGGACACCATTTTGCTATGTCATTATATTTAATGGGACTTGAGCATCCATGGGTTTTGTTATCCATGGGGGATCCTGGAACCAAACCCCAGCGTATAACAAGGGTCCACTGTATAAGTCAAGGGCACGTTTGGGGTCACAAATTATAGATTTTGATATGACCCATGGATAAGTTGAGGGTAAAACTTAGAGGCATATAGCAAAGGATCAAAAGGATGAAGCAAACCAAAACAATGTCAAAAAACCTACAAAATTCCAGCCATAATTTTGCCCTTATCCACTGCTTGATGGATAAGGGAATCGAGAGAGTTGGTGCTTCCAGGACAGATTATACTCTTGCCTTTCACCAGGGGATGATTCCTCCTTTTAAATAAGAGTTAGGATACAGTACTTACATTGACCCTTAGATAAGTCAACTCAGGTCTTTTGGGTCATTTTTAAACCTAAATTTCTAGACTTATACATGAGTATATACAGTATAACGAGGATTACAATGCACTTGTGTTCATTTGTAGTCTTGTTCACTTTACTAACATTCCCAGGGGGCAGAGTTTCTCCATGCTAGGATTCTGACATGGCTCTTGCCCAAGTGAGAAATGCAGGATTCAAAGAATAAAATAAAGATGTTGATAAACATCACACATACATCTTAGGTGACAATGGCATAATGTTTGTGGAGTTGTTCCTGCTATTTCTCTACTGAGTCCATGTGTAGGGAGTGATTTGGGTTTGAAACACTTACAAATAAATAGCTATTAATTTGAGGGAGTGGGAGATACTATGGTAAGCACGCTGGCACGTTACAGACCGCCAGATTGCGGCGGTCTGCCGCCGCCGCCGCTTGCACCGTCCTGGAGCCGCAGCCTTTAAACGGCGCGACTCCCGGACGCTGCCGAGAAGGAGCGCGGAAATTGCGCTCCTTCTCAGGCCCCGGAAGAGGCGCCGCAAAGCGCAAGGGGCGCATTTACGGCGTCATTTCCAGGGCGACATGTGCGGACGCAACGCGTCCAGCACGTAAAGATGGCGGCGCACGTGTGTATAGGGTGCCGCCATCTTTACGCCCCTGTCACGTGCTATGGGTGAGGCCGGTATGGACGCTAGGTCCTCGGCCAACCCCTAGCACGTGACGGGGGCGTATTAAAGGCCCATCTATAACGCGCCTATGCAAACACCAACTATGTTCCTTTGTCTTCGGGGAACAGTTTTGAAGGAACGGTCACCTAATTATTAAAAAGCAATGAAATGCCAGTAAGGTTACACTGAGTGCCAAAGAGAGGTTTCTTTTCTGGCATTTAATCCACCCAAACTGATTTTCATGGTGAAAATAGTATGATATGTTGTTGTCATATGCCTTCAAGTCATTTCCAACTTATGAGCTCTTGGTCTAATATGATACGGCCTGAAAGGGAATTCAGTGAGATATATGTATGCTTTATGTGTGTATTTGTTTTATATTCCACCTTTCTCCCAGTACAGGAACCAAGACAGTTGACAACAGATTAAAACAGAATGCAGCAAAAATAACTTATAATAGGAGGGAAGGATTTTTTTTAAAAAATTAAATAATCTAACTGAGGAACTGAGAGGAATTTTTAACATGTTCGCTCTTCCAGTACTATCCATTAAAGCAAAGCATCATTGCATGTTTAACAGCATGTCTGAGCTCAAAAAGTTACTTTGTGAAATTACAGTTCCCAGGCCATAATCATCTACATATTTGTTGGTATCTTATATATGCAAAAATGCCCCTATGCCTTCCTGACACCATTTTTCATTCTTGTCATTTATCTAACTGGAAGTTTTTCAGTGACTCTGGCAAGATGGTGAAGGAGAGCTAGAGGAATACAGACAATGAGTGCCAGGATGCAGCAGCGTAACAATGCAATAAAGCTTGAGCTGAGAAATAATGTGAGTCTGCTCCAAGCAATCCTCCTGTAGCTGTGTGCACCTGCCTACAACAGGCAAGATAAACAGAAGCTGTCTCCAGAATCCTTTACTGAGCATGCATGAACAACAAAACAGAGAGAAAGGGGGAAAGTAGATTAGCCTGCCTCACCAGTTCTCCTCATCATGTTAAAAAATACCCTCTGTAGACCAAAATGGAAATTATAAGTAAAGTGGAGGCTGCTTAAAGGTTAAAAATATCAACAGTGGATGCATTTTAGAAGAAGCCTCTAAAGTTCAAAATGTTTTGTTTGCTCATGCAAGGCAGATCTGATCTGACCGTTTTAATTTATGCGTACATTTTGTTTTTGTTTTGCTGAAACATGTTGGTCTTCTCTTTTTTCTGATGTTGGAACCTGTTCTTCCTATGTTATTTCTACCTCTAGTTACAGTGGTTACAGTGAGATATCTTGGAGATGAGACCAAAGTTTAAACACAAAATAACAAGGGCCCACTATATTTTGGATTTTGGGATTTTTTAATAAGGGAGATTCAACCTGCATGAAAATTAGTGTCAAAAATAAATAAATAAGTAAATAAGTAAATAAATTTAAATAAATAATTTATAAATAAATGTATACAAATTACATAAGAGTATCTCCTGTTTTCTGCTGCAAATGCTATGGGGTCTGACATTGTGACTCAGTGGTTTGTGATGTGTGTGTGTGTGTGTGTGTGTTTTAATAAACTAGCATATGTGCAATAAGTGTTACACTAGGGAGCAAATGCTAATTATTACAGACAACATATAATAACAGGCTTGTTTCCAGGAGCTCTTAATTCTTCCCTCCTCCCCCATCCTCCTGCTGCATGCCGCCTCTTTATTTCTTTTAAGAATAATATTGTACAGTAGTGAAGAGACATTCTCTCCTCTTTTGGATTTTACAGTTCTCTTGGGCATGCTAGGGAATGAATCAGTTATGCCCGGCATGCAAACATTAAGCAAACAGGAGAGCCATCCAAGCTATTTTGGTACATTTCCTTGATTTATGGCGTAATTTCAGCAAAACAATCCATGTGATGAGTGCAAAAAAAAAGGGGGGGGGAGCAACTGTGCTTCACAGTTTTAAATTAGAAATGTAATATGAGAGGGAATAGGTCTATGCTCTACCTCAGTAGCAGAAGCTGCAAATTTGATGGATGTTTGGCAATCTCTATTGAGCATATTTTGCGACTTCTCTCTGGGAGATAACACTTTGACACATTATGCACATTTACACGGGGTGGCATTTTACAAGATGTGAAAACTGCAACCCCAATGTAAAAAGTGAGGTCAGAGAGAGATGGCTTCACGGGTTGGCATCACCAGGCCCTTGCCTGATTATATCCCTGAAGGTAGGGTTGCCATAAGTCAGGAGCTCCAAACCGGGACAAATGTAGGACAACATTTTCAAATGTAGGACAACACTTTTTTTTTAAATGGAGGACATGCAAAAAAATTGATGATTTTTAAAAAAATGTTAATATAAATCCATGTTTCTTAGGCATGATCAAAATGGAGAACATTTTGGCATTATTCCTAAACAGATGGCAGAAATGTACTTCCCTTTCTGGCCAACCCCCCCCTCCCCACATTCCAAACAACACATTTGGGCATTGAAAATCTTGCATATTTCAGAGGCTTATTGCATAACCAAACTCTTTGGGTTTCACACTGAACATGGGTTCACATGGCTATGCATATTGAATATGTCAAGGTGGTTTAACAAAAAGTGGATTTGCCCTCGGATTCAACTGTACTTCTCAGAAGTTTGGACTTGGTCAAGGGTCTTTGGTTTTTCTTCACTGCGCATGAGTTTGTAAACATCAGATCAACTTACATTGGCCATGCCTCAGAAGCTGACTGATATCATCATCAC
Source organism: Sceloporus undulatus (assembly GCF_019175285.1). Lineage (NCBI taxonomy): Eukaryota > Metazoa > Chordata > Lepidosauria > Squamata > Phrynosomatidae > Sceloporus > Sceloporus undulatus. The sequence goes on along the minus strand of NC_056526.1, from coordinate 14,893,649 downwards.
CACCACCATCATCATCAGTATCATTGTTAAAACAAGGCAGACCTGTTAGCATTAAAAGCACCAAAATACACAGAAAACACACTTTGGAAAGTCACACTGTCTCACCTTCAGAAAGAGTGAGTGCATGCCTCAGAAACTGACTGATATCATCATCATCATCATCACCACTATTATTGTTAAAACAAAGCAGACCTGTACAAATGGAATGGAAATCCTTCTCCTCCTCCTGCTACTCTTCTTCTTCCTCCTCTTCCTCCTCCTGCTACTCTTCCTCCCTCTTCCTCTTTCTCCTCCTCCTCCTCTTCCTCCTCTTGCTGCTCTTCCTTCCTCTTCCTCCTGCTCTTCCTCCCTCTTTCTCCTCCTCCTGCTACTCTTCTTCTTCTTCCTCCCTCCTCCTCCTCCTCCTTCCTCCTTCTCCTCCTCGCTGGGCTCGGGCCGGCCCACGTGGGGACGAGAAGAGGAGCTCCTCCTCTTGAGGCTGACTGGCCAATGGGGGCAGAGTGGAGCTCCAACAGCCCGCCCCCTGCCAGCAGCCATTGGCCAGCCAGCCCCAGGAGGAGAAACACCTCCTATTTAGCCCTGCGTGCGGCCCTGCAGGCGTGCGCAGGGTTACAGGAAGCCGCCGGCCTGCGCAAAAGGCCTTGGGGGCGGTGGCGCACTGTGCACTGTACGCGTTGCACACAGCGCAGCGCAAAGGCCACAGGAGCGGCTACGCACAGGCACCGCTGGTGCCAGCGGCGGCAACGGGACCCGGCAGGCCCCTGCGGATGAGAAGGAGAAGGCAGAGGAGGAGGCGGACATGAAGTTGGGTGGCCAGCTGGCTGCATGAGCAGCCGCGCCCACAAAGAAGGTGCACGTGGGGGCGGAGGTGGCCGCAGGTGGGACAGTCCCGCTTTTGGCAGGAAACCGGACCAGGACCAGGCCAGCACCGCCAAAAGCAGGATTGTCCCGCCTGCAGCCGGGTTATGGCATCCCTACCTGAAGGGGACCTATTGCCAGCCTCTAGTACTCCCTGGTCTACTCATTGTTCCTTGTTGCTTTTACTGCCTGTTTGCCAGGCTCAGTGCTTAGAAAAGTAGCTTTTCCAAGTACCCACATTGGCTGGTAGATTCTGGTAGATACAGTCCAGAAAAGTAACTTTTTCCAAGCTCTGTCCTAGCCTCCATGAGTGCACATGCAGTAACTGGAGCAAGGTGAAATAAAACTAACCTCCACTTATATTACTCTTTCTTTCCTAGGGTCCTTTCATACTATGGTACACAATTACGAATATAGCACCATGATTCCACTTTCACTGTCATGATGCTATCCTATGGAATCATGAATTCAGAATTTTAGTGAGGGGTATTTAGAACTCTCAGCCAGAACTCCAGTGCCTCCCCAAACTACAAATCCCAGGATTCTATATGATGCAGCCATGGCAGATAATGTGAGATCATAGTGTTATAATTGTGTTGTGGAGAAGGGCCCTTGGTAGCTGTACCAAAAGGGCACAAAAGAGCAAAGGAAAGGGCTATTGTACCAGTGGCTTTGAGAATATGGACTCAAAAGAGAGGAAGATATTTATGGCTTTCATGTCAGTGAGGTGGTGAATCTACTTAGGGTTTTAATGTGAACTCTGAAGAAGCTGTTCAAGATATTAAATCCTGTGCACACACACACACACACCATATGGGTTCACTAGCTTGGACAAAAGCTCCACTGACACCCAATACCTAGGACGAAACACACCAGCAACCACTGCCTGTAGTGGGTGCTGACTGAGGACTTAAATACACGAGGCTAAAATGTAGCGTTAACTGAATAAAAGCATGAATACCTTGTGTTGGTATTTATCACACAACATTGTGTCTCTCCTGCTACTGGCTTGCATTGCATTCTTTACTGTTGTGCGCCTTTTCATTGACTGGCAAAACCTGTCAATAGGCTCCCAACCTCACGGCTATTCTATGACTGCCTTTGAGCAATAGGTCCTTTCCACTACAATTCCACTTCCCAGGCAGTCACATGGTGTGAGTGGGTGTGATTTTGCTCCTCTTCCTCACAATGATCTCAGCTGCCAACAGCTTCCCAAAGCTGGCTGCTGTGTTCACATTCACACAACAGCCAGCTTTGGGAGATAGTTAGCTGCTGGGATTGCTTGTCCCCTCCATGTCCTCCTGGAAATCAGCATTTGGCAGTGCAGAAAACAAATCACACAACCATAGATTGCCAAAACACTATCTCAGGGAAAAGTGAGATAAGAAATGATGTCAAACCAGTATGCTTACATTCTGAAACTAGCATGGCTGTGGCAGGACAGCAAGCTGGTGTGAGAAAGTTGTGAATACACGATCATTGTGATGGAAGGTCCACATCCATGCAGTTCAGTCCTGACTGGTTTACAAATACAGTCGGACCTCCATATCCATGGATCCTTTATCCATGGACTAAACCGTCCATGGTTTGAAAATATTAAAGAAATATATAAACGCCAAAAAACAAGCCTTTATTTTTGCCGTTTTATATAAGGGATACCATTTTGCATACAATGGAACTTAAGCATCCACTGATTTTGGTATGCATGGGGGTCATAGAGCCAAACCCCAGTGGAAACCAACATCCCAGGGTATAAAGATGGGCCATGGAAGTCAAACACATTATATTGTTCTCTCCCACTAGAGCGAGTTTAGTCTTTGGGAAGGGCCTTCAAATGCTCCTGGGACTTTCACTTCGGGGGTGCCAAATCATATCTACTGTGGAGGATGGAGGAGAGTAGGATGTGTGAATTAGGGGGCAATTTATATATTTGACAGAATTATAGGGATAGGGTTGAGTATCTCTTATCCAAATGCTTAGGAACTGCAGTGTTCCCTTTGTCAGATTTGTTCACTTTTTTGAATACTGTACCTGTCTTTGTATAATAATGAAGTTGGAGAGAGACTGTGGATCTGTTGTTTTAGTGTGGTTTTGATAGTTTCGGACTACGCCTTCTCCTAACTGATGGATATCTGTTGTTCAATCTGGTTTATCTACTGTGCCATATTTTGTTTCATTTTGTAATCATTTAATGTTTTTAAATTAATAATGTGACCCAATCTGAACATCAATGTTGAATGTCATAATTCTAAGTAAATGAATGCTTAATGACTGGATTGTCTCATCTCGCCCAGAATATATTTCAATGAGATGTTATTTGTTCAACATGACCCAAAGCATGCCAGTACTCAACCCAGCTAGAGTTACACCCACAATTTGTTTGAATTCTTTGCATCTTGGCAGCTAGGCCCAAAAGAAGTTTAAGTTTTTACTCTTAAAAAGACTTGTCAGGGAGGAAACCTCATAAAACACAATGGGATTTACTCCAGAGTAAACATACTGTAAAAATGGTTATGAGCAAAACCTGTCTCTCTTGTTCTTTTTTTTTTTTTATGATGATTACTATAAAAAACAAAATTGTGACATGGAAAAGCATTGTTATGTCTAAACCTCTGGAGGAGAAACTACATTTAAACATGCTATAAATGTAACAACAGTATGGGAGATATGCTGCATGTGCACTGCAGAAATAATGCAGCTTGACATCACTTTAACTGCCAGGGCTCAATGCTATGGAGTTCTGAGAACTGTAGTTTGGTGGGGCACCTGAGCTTTCTGACAGAGAAGGCTAGCTTTCTCACAAAACTACAAATCCCAGAATTCCATAGCATGGAACCATGGCAGTTAAAGCGGTGTAAAGTACATTATTTCTGCAGTGCAGATGCAGCCATACAGCAAGGAAGAAACATATAGAGGCATCTTGCCATGTTTTCTTCCCTGAGTAACTCACTTGGTCACCTGATGATATGGGCCATCATTTAGAATACTCCAAGAGGCCCATCTCACTATCTTTGATTGTTTTAATGATTTAAATGGTAATCTATTATTATTATGTGAGAATTATTATGTTGTTATTTTAGGAGGGAGGGATAATTGGGATTTAATTTTTAAATGAATGAATTTTATTATTGTTGTAAGCCGCCTTGATCCTGTTAGAGAGGCGGGATAGAAATAAATTATTATTATTATTATTCACTCTCAAGATGGGCAAGAGAAAAAAAGGACCCTGTCCATCAGTAGAAAAGAGACAGGCTCTGCTTCTCAGGCTCTCTGATGTGGCGGGTCAACCTTTTGTTTCTCTAATGGGTTATGGACCAGTACCATATTTGTGCACAAGGAGTACAGCAGTTTCTTTCTTTCCCAAAAATTTTCAGCAGCAGATAACTCATAAACCAACTCAGGTCCATGGAGTAGCACTACAAAACTACAAATCCCAAGATTCCATAAGATGGGGCTATAAACATAGCAATAGCAAGAATGAAAAAGAGTGACTTTCAGAAGGCACTTCATGAGTAAGAAGATTAGAGTTCACTGATGGGGAAATCCATGAGCAATGGGAATGGGGATTTCCATGCTACTTTATATAGTGTTTTTGTTTTTTTAAATGTCCTGCCTTAATTTTTGGCTTATAGACATCCTCTCCCCCTTCATTGCCTGTTTAAGTAGTAGGTATGGGGTGTCTCCTAGCCTGTTGTGCTCCCATAGTGTTTCTTATTTGGCCTATGGAAACCCACCAAATCTGCTCTCTATGCTGCTTAAATGTATACCTAACTAACTATATACAACATTTGAGGCCTAGTGTTTATATTTTTAATAAATAAAAAAGCACACTTGCAGTAAGTACTACACTGGAGGGAAAGTGCTCATTATTATGGACTACAAATAATAGACCTGCATACCAGAACTCCACATCATTTACTCCTTCTTCTTTTCTGATGTGTGTGTGTTGGCATGCATGCACACCGCTGTGTATAATACATGCAGTTTTGAAAATCCATCACGAGGAATATAAATGCTCACATAGCCTCTTTTCCCCGCCCTGCCCCACAACAGTTATAATTTGGCAGGAGGTGTATAATTTAGACAGGGGAGGGCAATATTTTTATTACAAACCAAGAGGGGGCATGATTGAGACGAGGCTGGTTCATGTCTTAGATCGCCACTGGTGATCCTGCTTGCAGCCCACATTTGCAATAGGGATTTTGTCGTGTTCTCTGGCTTCCACTAAGAATAGACACAGCACTGTGGGATATAACTTAAACTATTTATTTGTGCAGAAAACACAACTGAGACCTTGAGCTTCTAATTACAGGCAGCCACATTAAAAGCAACAACTCACAAAAGTCTTCCCACACTGCTGCCTACAAACATTAATGCTCCACTCATCACAGTCTATTTCATGTACTTTTCTTCACAATGCTGACTGGGTAGTTGTGATCTCTCCTCTCAGGGTGTAGCAACATTGCACCATTATAACCCTTGATACCACTTTAAATGCCTGGTTCCATCTTCTAGAATGCTAGATTTACAGTCTGGGGAGGTACTTAGAATTCTCTGTGACTAGAGTCCTCGGTACTAATACTTTCTAGCAGTGAATTCTAAGTCCTTCACATAAGCTATAAATCCCAGGATTCCAGAAGATGGAGCCATGAAAATTAAAGTAGTAAACTGCTATAACTCAGCAATGTGGATCCATTTGGTTGCTGTCCCCTTTTTCTGAAAACCAGTGTGGCCTAGTGGTTTGAGCATTGCACTACAACTCTGGAGAACAGGGTTCAATTCAGCTCAGTCATGAAACCCACTGGGTGTGCCACATGCTCTCAGCCTCAGAGGAAGGCAATGGCAAACCTCCTCTGAACAGTTCTTGCCAAGAAAACCCCATGACATGTTCACCACAAATTGGAAACAACTTGAAGGCACACAATAACAACACAAACCCCTTTCTCTTATTCTATGGGGCTGGTCTTACCACTAGATCAGGAAGGCCAAAAATGCAAACAGCCTGTGGGGCTTCATTTTCCAATCTACAAGGCTCCCACACTCAGCTGCCAGATTCACCTCTCCAAAGCTTACTTTTTAAATATAATTCTCCCTAATAAAATAATCCAAAACAGCTCAAAACCTCAACTAAACATGACAGTTTCCCCTACCACAACCAGCCTCAAGTGCCTTAAAAAATTAAAAGAGAAAAAAATCCAAATTAGCTGAAAAACAGCCCAAAAAAACATCAATAGTCAGTCTCACCCAAGATGGGAGTTCAGATCCATCGAGTCCTGAGTTGATGTACAATATTGCCAAAATCCGACCATATCTCTCCACCTCTACTGCCAAGATCCTGGTCCATGCCCTAGTGATCTCACGACTTGATTACTGTAATGTCCTCCTGGCTGGGCTTCCTCTTTCTCACCTCCGTCCTTTAATCTCTGTCCAGCATTCAGCTGCACGCATTATCACTTCCACCCACCGCTCTGACCACATCTCTCCTGTGTTGGCATCCCTTCACTGGCTCCCTCTCCCTTTCCGCATTCAGTATAAGCTCCTGCTGTCGACATTCAAAGCCCTCCATGGACTGGCCCCTCCTTACTTATCAGACCTTCTTTCTCCTCACCTTCCCACCAGGGCCCTCCATTCTGGTAGTCAAGGGTTCCTGTCCCAGCCCAGGATTTCCTCTGCCCCATCTCGGATTCGCCCCTTTTCACTTGCTGCCCCTCACTCCTGGAACCTTCTTCCTCCACAAGCAAGAGCCATCATTTCTTTAACCAGCTTCAAAACGGAGTTGAAAACCATCCTGTTCAGAGAAGCCTTCCCAGGCATTGCATAATTGTCGCTTACTATCTGATGTTCTGTTGTTGACTGTTTATCGATCCATTTCCTGTATTGCTATGTACTGTATATGTATTATCCTACCTGTGAGTATGTATTTTCCCTAGATAATGATTAACCTTCCATTTTGAAGCCAAGCCCTCCCTTCAGTCCATCTGCCTTGGTCCAGGCCTCGGAGGTTGAGAGGAACTGCTGGACCTCTTACCCTTTCCCTCCACCACTCCCTTCTCCTTCTGTGTCATGTCTTTTTAGATTGTAAGCCTGAGGGCAGGGAACCGTCTAACTAAAAAGATTGCATGTACAGCGCTGTGTAAATTTACAGCGCTTCATAAATAGAGGTTAATAATAATAATAATAATAATAATAATAATAATAATAATAATAATAATA
>NC_056526.1:14788492-14886568 GCF_019175285.1 Sceloporus undulatus | reverse complement strand
ATAATGTTTACAGACACTGGCAGCTAGTGTTTCTATGACAAAAGGCCAGTGAATCCACTCTGGGATTTAGCCTGAATTTTAAAGGAGGAATCCCATCTTCTCAACCATGTCAACCTATTTATTCTCAACCAAATAGTTTTAGCACCTCGGATAGCTCCTTTGAATTTCAAACTTATCTTCAGAGTGGATTTGCCACCCCACTGACATGAAAATCACCAGCTGCTATGGTTTGCAGAAGATCTAGATATATCACATTACCATATAAAAATGAATCTCATGAAAATTTAGGGCAGCACTAAATTAAGCAAGTTAGTACTTCCTCCTACATTCTCTTTCTCTCCTCCTGTAACTAAGCCACAGTTTTGTTCTTTTTTCAACTAAATGCTAGTGAAGCATTTATTTTCCATCTGGGAGAAAGCTCCAGTCTTGTTAATAACAAGAACTATTGCCATTGATTAAGTTCGTGACAGCATATGAACATTTTGATCATGAGGGTTTAATACAACATGCAGCACACACAATATGTATCTAGCCCATTCCAAGGTTCTGTAATCTAAAAATTCTGTGGTGTGAGCATGAATAATGATGAAATGAAGTCGTTTGCAACCTCTCTGATTTTATATTGTGCTCTTATAAGATTATTAAGGTTTGAGTCTCAGTGGTGATAATTACTCTTTTTGCATTTGTGTGTTTTTTTCTCTCCCATATAATCTCAAATAAAGATTCATTCCGATTATGGAATTGAGGAACCAGATATTTATGAAGCCCAACTTCATAATGATGGCTGTAGATCCTGTTTAGAATTCTGAGTCTGCAAAGCTCAAAAACATTTGAGCCAGAAGCTTGATTGATTGATTGATTGATTGATACCCCACTTGTCTCCCATAAGGGACTCCAAGTAACTCACACACGACACGAAAACTATACAGCTGAAAACATTCTGAAATACAAATAAAATAAAAAATAAAAAAACATTAAATACAAATCCCTTTTTAAAAATGCCATTGTTGTCATGCGCCTTCAAATCATTTCTGACTTATGGTGACCTGAAGGCACACCATATCAAGAGGTTTTCTTAGCAAGATTTGTTCAGAAGAGGTTTGTCGTTGACTTCCTCTGAGGCTGAGAGAATGAGACTTGCTCAAGGTCACCCAATAGGTTTCATAGCCAAGTGGGAAATTGAATCCTGGTCTCCAAAGTTGGAGACCAACACTCAAACCACTATGCCATGCCTGATATAAGCTTAAAAAATTAAAAGCACATTAAAATCTTACTGTTACACTACCCCAAACAGTTAAAAACAGAAGATCTGTTTAAATAGAAAGATCTTGGCCTGCCAACAAAGGGAGATCATGAAGACAAATCAGGACTCCTTTTGCAGAGTTTCATAGCTTGGAATCAGACACTGAGAAGGCCCTCCCCTGGGTCCTTATCATCAGTACCTGTGAAGGTGGTGGGACCGAGAGAAAGCCTTCCCCTAAAGATCTTAAAAGTCGGACAGGCTTGCATTTCTGGGAACCAAATGAGAATGGAACATAGTGAAGTTTACTGCACAGTATGGGTCCCATCAAGTTCCCATTCCAAGCTCAAAGTGTTCCAACAGCATTCCAGGGTGAGAACGATGAAAAACAGTTCTCAGAAAGATGGAAAGTTATCATACCGTTACATGAAAAGTTAGTGCAGTAATCTTATCCATCCTTATATCTGTTCTGTCAGTCCTCATGTCCTGATTGGCTGAGACAATTTCCTCCTCTACAGTCCTAGAGTGTCCAAAAAGCCTAATGCACTTCCGGGTATGATGCAGCGCCATGTTAACATGTGGGAATGATTTTCCTCTGTTGCCAACACAAATATCAGATGTTGAAATTAAAAATTGGCAAGTATTAGTGAATAATTATTGTAACGGGAATAAAAAAGTAAGGATTAATAAAAGATATTGGTATAAACCCCAAAAAGAAGGTGGTTTGGGTCTCCCAAATTTAAAACTGTACTATAATGCAAACTAAATAAGATATATTATAGATGGAATTATAGAGAAAGGGGAATTAGATTGGTTAGAGATGGAAACAACAGTAATAGAGGATTTTAAAGAATTTACTATGAAAGAAATGAAGGGAATAGAAAACCCCTTTTTAAAGAATATACTAGAAATTTGGGGGGGGGGGGAATAAAGAAAAATTAATGCCAGCCATCTCACCATTAACACCAGTTATAATGCTAAAAAAAATTCCAATAAATTTAAAGGAATTAGGGAAATTGGTAAAAGGTCAAGAAATATATAGGATAAAAGAATGGATGAAGATAATGAGGGAGAAAGGGAAAATAAAGGAGAAATTGCAAGGATCAAAATTAACTTGGTATAATTGTATTCAATTGGAACAATGGACAAAAAATTATGAGAAAAATATTGGAGAGATTAGAGAATTTACAAAATTTGAACATTTGATCAGGCAAAGAGAAAGTATAGAGGCAAGTGAAACTTTGAAAGGGGTCACAAGTGAAATATATAAATAATTATTAAAATATAATAAGAAGATTATCTTAGGACAACATGGGAGGAGGACTTAGCACAAAAAATAAACGTCCACGAATGGGGGGGAAATTTGGAATCAACGCCATTTAAAATTTTATTCTATATGAATAAAGGAGAATTATTATAAAATAATTTGGAAATGGTATTTAACGCCAGTAAGGTTAAGTTATATAAATAAGAATTATTCAAGATTATGTTGGAGAGGGTGTCAAGAGATAGGCACTTATATGCATATGTGGTGGGGTTGTAGAACTGTAAGGACATTTTGGCAAATTGTATTTGAAGAGATAAAATAAATAACAAAAATTGATTTAGAATTTTGTCCAAAGATAGCTTTATTATCTTTATATGATAAAACTAACTGCACCCAAGTTATAAAGGATATATTTACAAATTTATTAACAGCGGCGAGATTAATGATAGCAAAAAAGTGGAAAGACCAGGGAGATTTACAAATACAAGATTGGTATAGAGAGATATGGCAAATAGCAATTAATGATAAGTTAACTAGTGGAATTAAGTTTGGAAGAGGAATAATCAAGAGAAATGATTTCGAAGCAATATGGAAAACATTTGTACAAAAGGTTTTAGTAAAAGAAGGAGGTGTCTTACCACCAGAGGAAGAGTTACAATTCTGGAGGTAGAGTAATAAGAAGATATTAGGCTCTGGTGATGGGGAGCACTTGGGGGAAGGGGGAATTATGAAAAGTATATGATGAAAAGAAATATGAATTAGATTTAGATAAAGTAGTAAATAATGGAATATAAAGGGATATATTATATGTATGGGGGATATTATGTAAAGGTTTTTATATATTGTAAGACGAATTAACCAATATTTTGTTTTATCAGTTTATTATAACATTTATTCATTTCATTCTACCAATAAATATTTAAAAATGGGGGGGGGGATGATTTTCCTCAAAGCAGAAACGGGTTTTGCTCACATCATATTTAAACAATTTTTTACATGTGAACAGTTTTTATTTTTTATGGATACACACACACATACACATGTGTTTGTTTATGTATATACACACACACACACATACACACGTGTGTGATATGTATATGCATGTATATCTATCTTTCTATCTGTATATATATAGTTGGTATTGATACACACATATATATTAATATAAAAGATATAATCACAGATGCATATGTGTGTGTATATGTGTGTGTGTGTGTATGTATATATTATGGAGATAGATATACATATACATATATATAGATATCACACACATATACACAGAAGCATATGATACGATATGAGAACGTACTCGGCAAAAGCACCCATTTAAAGGGGGTGCTATGTGATATGTGTTCCCGTTATGTTATCATCCCATTATTACTTCTTGAATGCGATGAGTACCATTCCCAGATCGTTCTGCCATGGAACATTTTCAGAACTCTATGGGAACGTTACAAGTTCTGATGCGATAAAGTTCACAGTCTTTCAGAAAGCCTGGAAACGATAGCTTGTTAATGAACTTTATCTCACAAGGTTAGAAAGTCTCTTTGGCCAGTATTTATCACACAATGTTGTGTTTGTCCTGCTGTCTTGCATTCAGAGTGACCAGATGTCATCACTGTAAAGGAGGATAAGACACTGCAAAATGTAAGGCCTTCAAGAAAAACATAGGCTGTTACAAAATAAAAGCTAGAAAACACTAGTGTAAATATAAATGCATGCTTCTTAATAATGTTCAAAATGGAGGACACTTTGAAATTCCTCCTGGACAGAAGGCTGAAATGTAGAACATGGCCTAGAAAAAGAGGACATCTGGTCACCCTATTCATTACTGTATTGCAGTTTTTCATTGATGGGCAAAACTCATCAATAGGTCTTCAGTCTCACTGCGCTATCCCATTACTGCCTTTGTACAGAGAAGGCTAAAGACCCTCTAAAACTACATACCCCAGGATTTCCTAAAACTGCATTATTTCTACAATACAAATGCACCATAGATTATAGTCTTTTCCTTCACAGCCCCCTGCCCCCTTGGCAGCATGTCAAAGGCTGTGATTGGCAGGCTCCAACTCAGCCAACCCAGCTTCTCACTTCATATGTATGGATCAGTTCCCCTATGGAAACAGTTGAACATTTTTGCCTGGAGCAAAATGCTCACATTGGGTTGCAGAAATGCCACCCCACATTCCAATGTACATTTTGCATTGCACATGGATGCACACTGTGCCTTGCTGATGGGTGTACATGCACATTTGGCTATGTATTTGGTTGCACATTTATCATTTGAGTCCAGCTGCACAACATTGTCATTCAACACAAGGGTTGTGTTGCACAGTTAATACAATAGGCCCTTGGTATCCACTGGGGATTCATTCCAGGATGCCTAATGGATGGATGTTCAAGTCCCATTCAATACAGTGGATAGTAAAATGGAGTCCCTTACATAAAATGGCAAATCAATGTTTCTCTCTCTCTCTCTCTCTCTCTCTCTCTCTCTCCCTCTCCCAAGCTGTGTATGCTTGAATCTGTGAATAAAAAATCAGTAGATGCAGAGAGCCAACTGTACATAACTCTATGCACAGAGACTTATTCTATACAGTCCTCATGCATGGAAAGCCAACATAGTGTGGTGGTTTGAGTGTTGGACTAGGAACCTGAGACAACAAGGTTCAAAACTCTGCTTGGCCATGAAAACCCACTGGATAACCTTGGCCAAGTCATACTCTCTGTCTCAGATGAATATAATAGCAAACCACTCTGGACAAATCTTCTCAGAAAAGCTTCATTAACCTTAGGGTTACCCTAAATTGGAAACAGCTTTAAGGTACACAACAGCAATCTCAATGTAGACTCTACATCGCCAGAGTTTAGAACATTACTATTAAAACCCTGACAGTTTTACCTCTACACTCCACCTCACCCCCCCCCCAATTTTTTATCATTGTAGACACATATTTTTGAAAGGATCTCTTCATGTTTTTCAACTCACTAGAATAAATAACTTAAGTTACTTTTTAAACAATCTGAATGTTTTCAATCCACACCCTGAGACACAGAAACTTGAACCTTGTGATCCTCCTCCTCCTCAACTTAGTGAGGCCATGCATCCCATAAAAATACAAGTAACTTTACAAGTTACCATTACAGAATAAAAAAAAGTAAGTTGTCTCTCATTCAGTTTAGAATCATAATGTAATATAATGCAGTATGTTCACTCTTGGGGAAGGAACTCATTATAAATAACTTGTTATTTGTAAGAAACTAACTGACATTATAGTATGTAAAATATACAATAACCAGAGATGCTGGTGATGGAGTCTGAATCCTTTGCACATAAAACATATGCTCTACCCTTGAGCTATGGTCTCCTCCTATTTTCCAAGTCCCTACTTGCTAAAGATGAATAACTGGGACTTGTTGAAATTCAGCAGGTGCTCTGTTTCTAATTCAGCTGTTTGTCCTTGGAAAAAAACATTACCTGAAACTCTGAGCAGAAAAGAGGCAATTTGCAGAATGCGGCCAATCTGTTGATTTTAAAACATACTGTTTAATTGAAATTTCATTCTTGCTATTCCTCACTCTGGCTTCCTCTGGACTCCTGTTTGTTTTCATGGCATTTCAGCAATTCAACAGTATTCTTTTTCTTATTCTTTCTATTGTTTCCCTTTAAAATCCACCTGGAGACTTTGAAGATGCAAATTATATACACAAAATGGGTTCATAAGAACGGAGAGGAGATGTCAAAAGCCTGTTGTGGAAAAACCCAGGCCCGATTTCAAGGAGAGGTTTTCAGCATGGCGAGGGTATCGGCATCTGTTTCTGACAACTTCTGGGGACTCAAAGTGTGTTTTCCAGAACATCACCACTTGCTATATCTTGTAATTTTGTTTCTTCTGATTCGACACGATCCAGGTTTTGCAGGCAAAACCAGCAAAAATACAATACTAGACTGGTTTATTTTTAAAAAAGTTTATATCAGCATTCAAGTAAGGGTATTAGTAAAGGGGTAATAGCAAAAAAGACATCAGTACATCAGCTTGCTGCATTCCCTCTGCCAACCCCAATCAAAAGCAATGAGTACACACTTCAAAAAATCCTCAGAAGGAATGATGAAAGGCAAGCTCTTGGATGTACTTGAATGGAAACCAGCAGACCAAATCTGCTTTTGCTTTTAGTCCAAGCCTATGTTCCAGAAATACAGTTTTGGTGGAGCAAAAAGAAATATAGGTGCTGTATGGATGGGCCCTATGGGGCGCCGTCATTACATGTGAGGGGCGGTGCTTCCAGATGTGACTTGCCCCTCGCACATGACGAGGGCGTCAAAATGATGGCACCCTGTACATACGGGCGATGCCATTTTGATGTGATGGACGCCTACCATCCGCATGTCCTGGCGTCATTGTGATGCCACTAGTGCACCATTGGCGCACTACAGCATCACAACCATGCTACAGAAAGAACCCGCTTTTTGCGAGTTCTTTTTGCTGTGCGAGGGAGCTGCGCAGTTTGTCCACTGCGGCTCCCTCACGCAGCAAACCAGGGCAGCGGGAGACCACCCTTTTTGGGCGGTCTGTATCCCGCCATAGATGCTTACCTGCAGAATCATGGACCTGTAAAATTGGAAGGGTCCTGGAAGGTGGTGGGTCTCAACCATTGGATTTCCAGCTCCCCAGAGGCTCTAGCCAGCATAGCCAATGGTCAGGGATTGTGGAAGCTGAATTCCAGAATACCTGGTTGTGACTTATAAATCTCAATACAGCTTATTTGACAGGCTATCTGACAGACAATATCTCTCCATATGAGCCTCTCTGGACCCTGAGAGACTCAGGAGAAGCCTTGTTCAGTTGCAGTGTTTTGTAGGGGGGTTTGGGGGGCTTTCTTGACCCTTGGTGTCAGTGTATTAAGTGTAAATGGGGGAAACTTTAGTGTGAAAGTTGTATGCATCCCAGCTCTGATGACTTCTGGAGAACATGGCCACAATATTGATATCAGCATAGCAATAGCATGTACCTTTGAACTCAAGCTGGGTACTCATTTTACTGACCTATGAAAGGATAGAAGGCTGAGTCAACCTTGGAGCCCTGGGATCAAACTCAACATTGTGGCTGTAGTACAGGCAGATCATGGGAATGGAGAAGAAGAAGCACAGCCATACAAATTATCTTAGCAGAAAGAGACATCTCTCAAATGCAGGCTAGCATAGATAGTGAGACACACACCTCAATCATATGCATCCTAATACCAAAATACTGTTGCTTTGTAGGTATTTCCAAACCCTATTTTGTACAACTCAGGGGCTGTACAGATTGGGGCAAAGGGATGGTGGGACACTGCCACTTTTCACCCCAGATCGGGGCTGTGGCAACCACACACCACAGCCCCAGTCTGCCCTTCAGAGGACCAAAAAGGAAGGATAAAACACAGCTCCTTTTTGCACCCTCTAAAGGGCACCATATCCACCACGGCACAGCATGATGATGCCCCTTTCGCACTGCGCCATTTGGGCACTGTGCCAGAGATGCATCATCATGGCATGCACCATCTAGAAGGGTGCATGCCAAAATGGTGGCTGGGTGGCGGCATAAATATTTGGAGCATGTGGATGCTCATCCCTCACCCCACCCACAGGCCAGCACAAAGTGCCAGTCTGTATAACCCCTCAGTTTTCTTTTTAAAAAAAGATTTTGAGCTCCCAGGATCACCATACCTAGCAGACTGCATGTGGAGCCACAGGTTCAGAAGGCACACCTAAACCAATGGAGGCTGGTGGCTTTCACTGCACCTACACTGCAGAAATAATGCAGTTTGACATCTCGTTTACTGGCTCAGTGCTTTGGAATCCAAAAATTTGTAGTTTGTTATGGCACCTGAGCTCTCTGACAGAGAAGGTGAAATATCTCACAAAACTACATATTCCACAATTTCATAACACTGAACCCTGGCAATTAAAGTGGTGTCAAACTGCATTATTCCTACAGTGCAGATGCAGCATTTGTCAGCCAGGTGGTGAAAAGACTCTGGATTTCGCTCTAAACTTTAAAGGACCTGTCTAAAGTGCAGAATCCATTTGCAAAATAGGCTTTTGCACATTCAATAGCACCTTTAAACTTCATATCAAACCCCAGATGGGATTCACCACCCTACTGACAATGGGGACTCTGACCTTGCATCTACGATATGAAAGCAACTTAGAAAGGGTTATTTTCAATAGTAAAGTGGACTCACTGCATTTTTAAAGGGGAAAAAACATTCAAAAGTATTTTTTAAAAAAATATGTTTTTTAAAAAAATTAAATATGTATGCATGCATGTATGTGTGTATATAAATTGATAAGTGAAATGGGATTCTTTATTTTGGGAAGGCAACTGCAGCCATCCAAGATCCACGCTTTCAAAAAGGGTGTGGATGTGGGATGAATCAGACCTAATACATTTAAATGACAAATATCATAAAAATGGTAAGCCTCAGACCATATTCAGATTAGCAAGCAACTTTTTAGAGGAAGCCGGAGCTCCTCATTAAACAAGCAGAGACTTTCAACTCAAAGGAGCGACAAAGAGAAAAGAAGAGAAGGGAGAGGGAGGAGAAGAACCCTTAGAGTGCCACTTTCATTTAGCAGACCGATAAATTACAGAACCAATGAAATGCAATGAGATCAAAGACGCTGAACTATTTGATTTTCTCACACATGAGCAAGTGGCTACTGTGTGCGCTGATTACACATCAGTGCTGTATAACTGGGACAATACTACATTCAAATTTTCCTGCCCTGATGATAAGACGGGTGGGAGAAAAAACAAGCAAATAAAAATTCTTCTGGGCTATTGTACAAGGAATGGAGCTTGCGCTTAGGCATTCATTACTGTACAAGCAAGCTAATGAATTTGCTTTCTAGCTCTGCTAACCTAAAGGATATGGGTTCTTTTCTAAAATCTGTAGCATTGCTGTGAAAAAACGTAGAATCCTGTTGGTTCATCCTAACAAAATAGGCCCAATGGAATAAATTTCTGAATGATTTGGAGCCAGTGTGATGTAGTGATTTGAGTGTTGGGTTCAAAATGGCTTGGGGGTTCTGAAGTCCAAATTGGGCTTTGGAGACCAGGGTTCGATTCCCAGCTCAGCCATGAAACCCATTGTGTGATCTTGGGTGAGTCACATGCTCTCAGCCTCAAGCGAAAGCAATGGCAAACCTCCTTTGAAGAAATCTTGCCAAGAAAACTCCACCTTAGGGTTGCCATAAATCAGAAACAACTTGAAGAATCACAACAAACACATGGGTAAATCCAGGTACTTATCACACATGATGTTGTTCCATTTTAAAACCACTTCCCTTGTACATGAAAAAAATAATTTGGAAGAGGCAGTGGAATGGCAATACACCCTTTTGCCCCAGCACTGCATTTTGTGACTTAAAGGGGTTAGTTAGTTCTGTATTTGCTTTCTCACATTTGAAAGATGACAATAACATTTACAGCACCATGTTTTCCCCACCTCCTGCTTTGTGACTGGTGTTTTCTTTTTTTCTTCTTCTTCTTCTTTTTAAAAGAAGAAGTTGCAACTGTGCAAATATTTAATGATGCTATTATGGAGCCACCCCCCACTTAAAACAAGATTTGGAAGATGAACACATTCCAAGCCACAGCCATCATTTTTTCAGTGCTTTTCCCCACAAACCAATAGTTGCCTGGTGTATCACTCTTTAAACTTTTCCTGAACTCTGTGGCTTTTCAGGGCATTAATCTTTAATAGGATTACATTGGAACTGCACTATTGCGTTACTCCCCTTATTTTTAAAACTGTTGCTGAGAATGGAGAATGACCATATAGTGGTTTTCTTGGGAACTCTTGAGAATCCTAGTGTTTTCCCTGTCCAACCACTGAAAATATTATTATATTTCCCCACTGAAGATCCCTAGGGAAACGCCAAGGGAGAAGCAATGAAATCACACTCACAACACCCCAACTATACTCTCAATATCACAATAAAATAGACTGAGATAGTCACATCCAAAGTATTACTAAACTTTAGTGGAAAAGAGGGTTACTAATGGATTATTTCTAGTGGGTAACAAATACATTTCCAAAAAACCCAAGCCAAGTACAGCACAGTGTGTTAAGCTTCAGGCAAAGATGGAGCTAACCCAGTGCACTTGCAGTACAAGTGTTGTGTGATTAGCTCTCAAGTCTATCCATTAAATAAATTCCATGGCTCTACACCAGTTGTGGGAACAATAGGATTAAACACTGTGGGTGCATCTACACTGTAGAAATAATGCAGTTTGACACCACTTTAAGTGCAGTACCTCCATCCTAGGAAATCGTGGGGTCTGTAGTTTTACAAGATTTTTACCCATCTCTGCAAAAGAGTGCTGGTGCTTCACAAAACTAGAAATCCAAGAATTCCATAGCACTGAGCCTTAGCAGTTAAAGTGGTATCAAACTGCATTAATGCAGCTCATCACTACTTTAACTGCCATAGTTTAATATGATGGATTTCAGGGATTTTTAGTTTTGTGAGATATTTAACCCTCTATGTCATAGAACTGTGGTGCCACAACAAACCACAAATCCCAGGATCCCGTAGGATGGAGCCATGACAGTTAAAGTGGCATCAACTACATTCATTCTGCAGTGGGGCAGTTGCCTTCTTCTCTGCACTGAACTGCTGCATTTAGGCTGCAGTCCTGTTCAGACCTACCCAGGAGTAAGCCCCATTTAACTTAATGGAGGCTTTCTTCCAAACAGACATGCAATGGATTGTGTTGTTAATTAATATCACTGCTCATAGTCCACTGCACAACCAAATTGCTAGTTAAAATGTCAGGTACTGTATAACTAGCAGTGGACAAATTGCTAATGATTAATTATCTGCCAAATGTCACCTTTCCAATTATCACTGGAAAGGTTATCATTTCTGATTCTCATACTTGGCTACAATTCCTTTCAAACAATTTTGTGCCATCAATTTTGAATCCAGACATTGTGGCAGTATTGATTTGTTATGATATATATGGGTTGCTTGGGCTGGGCACAAAATGATCATTGATGGGATGATGTTGGAAAAAAATAATTTGGAAGAGTGAGGAGGAAGTGAAAAGTTTCACTGGAAAAGCAAAGGTTAAGTTCTATGGACTTATTATCTTCTGGTTTCTCACCGTTATTTATTTTGGTCCACCTTCTCTTCATCATCATGTAAAGTCTCTGATACTAAAACACAGAAAAGAAAGAACTGAGACAGAGAGCAAACGTTTGTACTGTGAATTCTCAGCTCCATCACCATATTGTGGTTTGGAGGAGTCTCTAGGAACAAACATGATAGTTAAACAGAGATTAGTTACAAATAATTATTTAGGTTTTTATGGGTTTTTCAGGCTATGAGGCCTTGTTCTAGAAGAGTTTTTATTCCTGATGTTTTGCCAGCAGCTGTGGCTGGCATTTTCAGAGAATGCTGGCAGGGAAGAGAATGGGGTATATATACTGCTGGTTAAGAGGAGGTGATTTGCATGTTAATTTGTGTATTGTTTTGTTGTTGAATAGCAAGGCCTAAAGGGTGTCCATTTAATTAACGATCCATTGTCTGCTGAGAATCCCCTTCACCCTGGGTGGTTTTCATTTGCATTTGCTGGGTCTTGCTTTTGATGTTTTTCAGGACTGGTAGCCAAACTTCCAAAGAGTTTCTTCTTTCCTGTTGAAATTGTCCTAGTGTTTATGGATTTCAGTGGCATCCCTGTACATTCTGACCTGATAGTTGTTGGGTCCAGAATTTTAGTGTTTTCAAACAACATTTTATGCCCAGGATAATTTATAACATGTTCTACTGCAGATTTTTCTAGTTGACCCAGTCTGCAGTGTCTCTTGTTTCCTGATTCATGTTTGAACACTGCATTTGGTGGTTTCTATGTAGATTTGTCCTCAGCTGCATGGTATGCAGTAAACTCCTGTGGCTGTGAGAGGGTTTCTCCTGTCCTTTGCTGGGCGCAACATTTACTGGATTTTCTTGATCAGTTTGTAGATCATTTGGAGTTTGTGTTTCCTCACCACTTTCCCTATTTTGTCTGTGACTACTTTGATATATGGTAAAAATACCTTCCCTTTGGGTGGGTGGTTGCCTTCACTCCTCTGGGTTTTTCTGAGTCTGGTACCCCTTCTGTTGTCTGAGCTGGAGTAACCATTAGCCTGTAGAGCCCAGTCTAGGTGAATTGAAACATTTCATCTTCCCTAGGAAAGGAATGCCAGAGCAGCCACCAAGAAAGCCCTAAATCTATCCCACAAATAGGTGTCAACATCAATTTGGATAGCTTCTTTATATTTTAGACTGAACTTTGAAAGGGGAAGGAGGGGAAAAAGAGAGATGTAAGGGGGGGGGTGGGGGGGGGGAGAGGGGGAGGGAAATGAAGAACTGTAAATGGTGTAAGCAAATATAAATATGTTTGTGGAATAAAATAAATAAAGCAGAAGCAAAAAAAAAATTAAAAAAATTTTTAGACTAAACTTTAAACACCAATAAGAGCCAATATGGTGTAGCAATCTGAATGTTGGACCAGGACTCTGGGGACCAGTATTAGAATCCCCAATCAGTCATGGAAACCCACTGGGTGGCCTTCAGAGGAAGGCCATGCTAAACCCGCTCTGAGCAACTCATGCCGGGGGGGGGGGGGGGAATCATGAATGAGTGTTCTCCTTAGAGGTGTCATAAGTCAGAAATGACTTGAAGGCACACAACAACAACAGTGGCCCCTATGGGCCACCACTGACTGCCAGTCAAATTATACTGGGCAATATAAACTATCAGCCTGACTTGACCAGTATAAGACAAGTTCCTCTGTCAACCTGTAGTCAGTAGGGATATTTAAATCCCTTGCTAAGATGCACTGAAAAAGTAGGGGTGAGTCTATTTCTTTGCCAGTTTTTAACCATCCCAGTTTTGCATTCAAAACAATTATACAATAATCTATTAAGGATAATAACATCCTCCATCATGTGACCTTGAATAGGTGCCCAGGGACAGGACAGTTAAAGGGCAAGCACCCAATCTCTGTGAATTGCTGGGCTGGCATTAACAGCTAATGTGCTACTGGGCTAGATTATATGTGCACACATAGCAGCTACAGATTTACTGCCTTGTTATGTAGCATGATGGATGAGTAAATAGATCAAGAGCCAAACTGCTGTAAATGAGGAGAACCATTTAGTGGGCTCCAGCCATAAGAAGGCTCTGGAGTTTATCATTCATTTCTTTGCAGAAGCCTCCGACTGGTTCTAATCAAGCAAGCAAGCGAGAGAAAGGGGATTCAGTGAGGGATTAACCTTGAAGCCATTCTTGTCCCAGTTCTGGCTGCATCTCAAAAAATAAATAAATTATGAAATAAAGCACATGAAGGTGGCAGGAGAAGAGTTATTTATGAATCAGGACAGTCTTGCACAATTTGTCACAGACACTAGACAAAAACTGTCCACCAGCTTTTGACTTTTCTTATGTCCCACTTGGGACATGATAAACCTCTTTCTCTGATGTTGTTTTGAGATTTGTTATTGTAGTTGTTGTTGCTGCTGTCTCCTTGTTACTGCAAAGAGTTGGCAAGATCTCATTAGCTCCATGGTTTGCATGGCCAATGCCTATGGTAGGATTTTTGGCCATCTGTAAGGCAGAGTGAGGCTGTGTTCTCAGGTGGCAGATGTTGAAGTGACAGTAGCAATATGTTAGGGGAGAGAGAAGTGAACCACACAACCTTTTCTGTGCCCCACACCTCCTAAACTAGCCTGCTGCTGTCAGGTGCAGTTGAAGATGTTGTAGCACCTTACTGCTGGAAGAAAAAGTCATATTCCATTCCAGTTGATGTTTATACATTAAATGGGAGTAGCACTGTCTAGTTCTTTGAAGGAACAGCAGGTGGCTCCATGGCAGTAGGCTGAACTTTCAATACGTTGTTCAAGGTTCAATAATAAGTTCAGCACTGTGGTAGTACCTTGAAAATTTGGGCTATGATCCAAATGAGATTCATAGCTCCACTAACATGGGAGTCACCAGTCATCATTGGCCCTTTGCTTCAGGCATCAAAATGTCTTGAGCCAACTCTGATCACCAGTCAAGGCTCAGATTCCAGTAGGGAGCCCACTGCCAATTCCTGGAGAGTCCTAGCTTGGCTCCTCCTCTTCTTCTTCCTTAATGTCACTTCTGGTTCACCTGCTATTTTAGTGTGAGCAACCAATAGGAGGGAAAAGTTAAAAGAGCATGGTTTCTCTTCTCCCACAAGGAGATAGTATGGGTCAGTCCCAGAAGAAGAGATAAACAAATAGGCAGAGGCAAGATTGACAAAAAGTAGGAGGCAGAACTGGTCCCTGAACTAGTACTGTTCTGCAGTAAGTTGCAATGTAGACCTCTTGAATTTTGCTTATGCTTTTATTTGTGACGTTCATGTGTACTGTGCTTGCTGTCATTGCACATGGTAAAGTACAAAGTATTGGTTATTACCTTTAAAGCCCTGCATGGTTTGGGTCCAGGTCACTTATGGGATTACCTGCTCCCATATAGTCCTCACCATGCACTTCACTGGGGGACTTTAACTGGCCAGAATTAGACTGGCAGCTGTCACCCAGAGGACATTTTCACCCCTAAACTGTGGAATGACCTGCCAGGAGAGGTTCAACAGCTACACATGAAGTTTAAATTTAAAACAGTATTAAAAATGTATCTCAGCAGGCCTACCCAGTCAATTTTAAACTATGAATTTTAAATTGGGATATTTTAATTTTACATTGGATGATTTTAATGTGTATGTGCTTTAACCTAATGTGTTTAAATCGTTTTATTTGCTTTAATCTGTGTCGTATCCAGCCTTGAGCTTTGGGAAAAGGCGGGTAATTCTTATTATTATTATATGAGGGCTTTAAAAAAAAAAGAATGAATGATGTAAGAAATAAATACAAATCAATAAAGGCTATCCATGTAATTTTGTGCACACTCCTTTCAGATAAAAAAATATACACAATGCTTATTTTTCAGTATGGCAAAACATCAAACCAGAAGCTGCTAAATCAGAAAGAAATCCTGTTAAAGAAGACCAAACAGAGTGTCAGTTAGCACTCACTCAAATGATATACTAAAATAACAGCATCTTGCTGCAGTATTTGGAAGCCAGTTTGTGGGAAACCAGTCAGATATTTTGTTCAAAGACTTCTGCAGAGTGGGTGCTACAGCAAAGAAGGTCCCACCCTGTGAACCCATCTACAGTAGAGACAGCCTTAGTTGAAGATCTGTGTGAGAATAATATGAAACCATTACATCTCTTTCCCTCAAATAACATTGTGCCTTTGCTCTCTGTTGCATATCGTAAGAGGATTTAAAAGGAAAAGAAAGAGGAAAGCTGTAGGGGACAAGGAGAAAGTGACATCTACAATGCGTCACGTCAGTTCGACACAGCACAGGCTGAAAATGCTGTCATTGTGCATAGCGTCTCTGTCTTCACTAAGGCTCTGCTACAAACTTCCTATTCTACAGTGTACTGCCAGTCTAACAACTCTAAAAAGATGAAGAGAAAAATGACTTCACTGAGTATGGAGTTTCTGTACTTGTACTGTATTGTGAATGTTCAAAACATGACATCCTTTAGAACAACTTTCTATGTATGAAGGTCTGTAGCATTTCCAGCCATGTTGTTTTGCCAGTACAAATGAAGACTCTTTGTTATACTACAACTCAGTCAGTGCACAGGCAGGTAAAGCTGCTGTCATTTTTTCTCTCAGTGGAGGACTGAACTTCTGCATGATGGGCAGAAATTCAACCGAGACAGCTTTTCTCTGAGACTGGGTATGGTAGTGGGAGAATCCTACCTGTGTGATTCCTACTTGTCTGTTAAATGTTAGAGGGCCTTTCAGGAGTCAAAGTTGCACCTCCTTGTCCAGAACTTCATTACATAACTGTCAAAAGATCAGATTTTTAAAGATTGTTGGCTTAAAATTGAAAGAAGCTTTTCAAAGGTTGCTATTCACGGAGCAGCCATTTCCTATTAACGGGAACTTTGTGTTAATAGGAAATGGCTGCTCCATGAACGATTCAAGGATGGTAGAGGCAAGAGACATTTTAGAAGCATGACTGGCTTTCACACTCTTGCACTTCAGGGACGTTTTACCAGCACTTTACTTGCACTTAACCCATGATAAGTGCCAGTGTGAAAATCTTCATAGTCCAGTATTCAAACCAGTAGACCACGCTGGCTATCCTGCCACTAAATAGCACTGGGGAAACTACCATTGGGCACTGGAGAGCAGTATCCTCTTCCCCAGTAGAGCTGATTGGCTGAGCTGCAAGGAAAAGTGCGTGGAGTCCCCTACCTTCTGGGCCACACCTTGAAAGTTCAAAGCATGGCCACACTCAATGTGGCCCAGTGCTACCAGATGTACACTACTGGTTTACAATGGCAGGCCAGTGGAGGCCCTGGTGTCAGCAGGGCAATCAATCGACTCCAAGGTTTGGTGAGAAGATGGGAGAGAGCCTTTTTGGTGGCTCCTTCCATGTGGCTGAATCACTCCCAGGGAAGTTCAGTTGGCTTCCTTTCTCATTTCCTTTTGCCAGCAGCCAAATACCTTTTTATTCAAGCAAGTCTTTTGGCTTATAATTTATGTGAGAAAAATAATTTTTAATGGGGTATTATTTTATCTCTCTTTTTACTATGTTTTAATTGCATATTATATTGTTTTAACCTTGGGGTTGTTTTTTTAACTGGCCATTCAGGGTATTTTTTTTAAAAAAATTGTATGAATATTTTTTCAAAACTTTTGTGTGCCTCCAAGTGCTTTTTGACTTATGGTGACCCTAAGGTGAACCTATCATAGGGTTTTCTTGGCATGTTTATTCAGAGGGGATTTGCCATTGCCATCTGCCATTGCCATCTGCTGAGGCTGAGAGAATATGACTTGAAGGACTCCATACGCAGTCTGGGGGTGCTTCTTGACTCATCGCTTCACCTGACCGCTCAGGTGAATGCGACGGTCAAGAGCACATGTCATCAGCTTCGGCTTATTCACCAGCTGCGTCCATACCTGGCCCAGAGGGACCTAGAAACTGTTGTACATGCTCTGGTAACCTCGAGATTGGATTTCTGCAATGTACTCTACATGGGGCAACCCTTATACCAAACCCGGAAGCTTCAAATGGTGCAGAACATGGCAGCCAGGCTGGTCACTGGCGTTTCCAGGGCCAGCCATATAACACCGGTGTTGAAAGATCTCCATTGGCTGCCCATCCGCTTCCGGGCTCAATATAAGGCGTTGGTAATCACCTATAAAGCCCTAAATGGCTTGGGCCCAGGTTTCCTGAAGGACTGCCTCTCCCCGTATATTCCGCCTCGCACCCTCAGAACGTCTGGGCAGCATCTACTGAAGGTGCCTGGGGCTAGATTGTCCTCCACTACACGGAGGACATTTTCCACAGCTGCCCCAGCCCTCTGGAATGCGCTGCCCACTGAGCTCCGCTCGACTACCACCCTGGCCCAATTCAGGAAGGACTTAAAAACCTTCCTGTTCCAACAGGCATTCCCCGAATAAAAATCCTGTGGGCCTCCCTCCTCTTCCGTGGCCAAGAGGTTGGGCTATGGGGCTTTTTGCCAGTTATTTTTATTGTTTGTATGAAGGCTTTAGATGTACTGTATCTGTATTTTAACGTATTATTTGTATTTTAATGTATTATATCTTGATGTTTTAACTTTTGCTGTAAGCCGCCCTGATCGTAGGAAGGAGCGGGATATAAATAAAAACTTTATTATTTATTAAGGGCACCTGGTGGGTTTTTATGCTCAAGAGGAGAATCAAACCCTGACCTTTAGGGCTGTAGTCTAACACTCAAAGTGTATCTCTTTTTAATGCTTGTAAGCCACCTTGGATCCTATTTAAGAAAAAAGGTGGGATATAAATAAAACACATTAATAAACAGAGGCCTGTTCCAGACTGCCAAAATAAAGCTGCTTCGGGTCTCTTTGGAGGTATGCTGTTTAAATGATGCATGCATCCTAAGAATCTGGAAGCTGCACCAAAGCTGCACTCCAGTGCTTAGGAATGGAGTGTGGCTTTGGCGCGACCTCCGGACTCTTAGGACCCATGCATCATTTAAATAGCATACCTCCAAAGAGACCCCAAGCAGCTTTATTTTGGCAGTCTGTAACAGGCCAAGATCTGCATTTTAAAGCTGACCAAGTTCATGGACTTCTTTGGGAGCTTGGCTTCAGCACCCAGGATAGCTCCTTTAATGTTCAGTTTAAAATGTGGAATAGTTTCACCACCTCAAAGACAAGAAAACCACCAATATGACAGTTGCCTTTATGCCAGCCACACACTCCAGTTTGGACACTATAGCTTTTATATTGGAAAATGAAGCCTTGTTTAGTTCGCCACTCCCAATGCACAACATATTTGGCTTTGCAGCTTTATAGCATTTCACTCCTATGGCAAGCTCCATTTAGTTTCATTCATCCATGTTTGACCAATATGGGAACACATTTTATACAAGATAAGAAGCCTTCCCCCACCTCCTCTAAAACAAAACAAAACAAAAAAAACCCACCTTCACCTCCCCTGCCTTTTGCTGCTTTGAACTTCGTCCCTGAATATTCGTTGCATCTTCAATGATCAAGGCTCAAAAGATTTTGAAGGAGATTGCCACATTACAGTAGATTTGTCGGGTTCTCTTTCATCTTGCCAGGGGAAATCATAGACAGATCATTAAATGTAATAATATAGCAATGAGAAAGATAAAGGGGAGGACATCTGTCTCATACAGGATTTATAGTCAGTTATTAACAGTGTGTGTATGTGTTTTCTCACTGCAGTTTGGTCTGCCAGGCCATCAGATTAACTCAGCATTTAAAGCAGAATGTGATGTGGTTCAAAACTGAATCTGATCTGATTGGAAAACACAAAAAAATCAATGTATTAGAAATTATAGCTCTTGAACCCTGGATGATCCCTTCCTACTCTTTGCTGATTCAGAAAGAAATGCATTGTTTACTTCTATGACTCTGGCTTATTTTGGCATGCAAACATTTTCCATGAGCTCAGCTCTCTTTTCATACAAACTGGATATCATGCATGTGCCTTGGGTGCATGATATATATGGGGTTTGGGGGGTTATAAACAAGTAGCAGCAGCAGTAATACTGGTGTGTGTGGCTTTAAAACATATTAGACTTATGAGACATAGCCATGAAAGAACAATTGGATCAGAGAGAGACTAGGTAATTGCATATTTCTTTGCCAAGTTTGCAGTCTGAACTGAGAATAATGGCAAGTATAGAGGGGAGACTGGTTGAGTTGGACTTAACCAAAGTCACTGGGCAACTGGAATTTGCTCCATCTAGAAATGATTAGTGCTTGCTCAGGTTCTTTCCTGTTCTCCTGATTCCCTTTCAAGGTTGAAAAGAAGCCTTGCAGCTGCTTCACACAATATCCTCTAGGATTTATAGAACAACTTATCAAGTCCAATCAAGTCATCAAACCACTATGCATCACAAAAACCTGGAACTCTGTGGAATTACTGTTTAACAGTCTAGACTTTGACTCTAATGGCTTCCACATTGAAATGGTTGAAAGCAACCAAATTAGCTTGAAGACTGTCTTTTACCTGCAAAAATTTAGTCCTGTCCATTTTCTTTGTAAATATTAAGAGATCAAAGAGGAAACAAAAAAGATTAAGCCTTCAGGCCTGGTTGTTTTAAGTCTACATTTAAAAGAGAGAGTGTGTGTGTCTTTTCAAAATGTTTGAATTCAGCATAGGAAATTTTAATGAGAATATCAGAATAAGGTACTTTGGGATAATACAAGAGGCAGGTATGTGGCCCACCAGGAGTTGGGGGATTTTGGGAGTTATAGTCCAAAAATGAATTTTTCCAAGCTCTGGTCTTGAGACACTTGAAAACCTGCTCCATGGTGCCACCCTGAACATACCTGATCTTGCCCAATTTCCGAAACTAAGGAAGATCATGAACTGATTAATACCTGGACAGGAGATCCCAGGTATCTCCTGGAAGGTCAAAGAGAAAAATCTACCTGAAACTCTGGAAAACTGCTGCCAGTAGACTTGAGTATATGAGACAAGATGGGCCAATGGTCTGTTTCTATATAAGGGAGGTTCTTATGTTACTAGATTCCTATAATTACTACTACAGTGGTACCCCGGGATACGAAAGCACCGCGTTACGAAATTTCCGGGATACGAAAAAATTCCATAGGAAAAAACTGTTCCGGGTTACAGTTTTTTTTCGGCTTACGAAAAAAAATTTGGTGCTTTTCGGCGCTTTTTTGCACGAAATCGCGGCTTCCAGCGCTAGCGCCTATGGCTTTTTCGGGTTGCGAAAGATTTCGGGTTACGAAGGGCGCCGCGGAACGAATTAATTTCGTAACCCGGGGTACCACTGTACTGAGACAGTGTCAGCCCCAGAGGTTCTTAGAACAGCCCCTTCCTGGATCATCCCATTTCCTCCCTGCTTCTGAAACTATTATCCATTCATTCACTTCTTCTCTTAGATTCAATCTGTATGGTAGCCAAAGAGAGATGAGAGGGTTCCTTTCTCCTTCCCTGTTTGTTGTTCACACTGGAGGGACAGGCAAACATACCTCAGTAACATTAAAGGGGAGGAGCAACATGATCTGGAATTAGCAGTAAACCTAGACCATTTTGCTGTCTCAGGCAGAGCAGCAAATGGTGGTTCCCTGTTCAACCTAGTCAGAGTACAGAGTGCCTGAAACCAACCATGCTATTTTGATCCATGCATTGGAGGTTTTCACAGACACCTCTCCCCAGCCATGGCAACACAGATTCAAGAGAACCACATTAAATATTTATTTGTCGTCCTCTCATGGCAGATCTATTTCCTAAGGTAGAGGCTTCCTCCTGTCCTATTCAAGAATGGTCCAGGAACAATCCTGGACAGCCATACAAACCCACTGGGTGACACTTGGGCAGAGGAAGGCAATTGCAATAGCAAACCTCTTTCAAATGAATCTTACCAGGAAAAACTTGTGATAGGGTTGCACATTTGTGTATGCAGTTTTTATCCAGATCTGCAGCTTCATTTGACCTGTCTTTGTAATACAAGTTTTGGTGATGTGCATGCAGTTCCAAACAGTTTGGATATATTCTCTTTCATCTGTATTCCACCAGCAAGCATTTTCCTCTGTTGCTTCATTCTATTTATTGTTTGGGGCTCTTTAGATTTTTGCCTTTGTTGCTGCACTTAGCTTTCAGCCATTGTAAATGTATTTTCATGCTTGGGTTTGTGTGTGCAGTTGATGGTGTTTTTTATATTGTAAACTACTCTGGGTGACTTTTTTCAATGGAACAAAGGGGGTAAAATCCCTTTTAAAAATGAAAAAATATATATTCTGGGTTGAATCCTATCTATAGCTGCAATTAGAGACTGTTAACAGAATGAGTAGGATTTACCCACATGTAAACTCACCATTTAACAGTTTGGTTCAATTGGGCTATTCTAGTTAGGACTAATTGTCCACTTCAGGGTAGCAAGTGATTAATGCATTAATGCAGGGGGGGCAGCAATGGAGAAAATGAGCCAGTCCAGTTTTATACAAAGGGGATCTGAAAGATCAGATGAGTGGTCAAATTAGTCTGGATTCTGATCATGAAAAAAGAAGTCCAAACAAGATAAAAAAACAATTAGGGAGTAACCAAAGAGTCAAAAAAGCAAGGCAAGATTCATGAAATTAATGAGCAAAGACTAACACAATGCTAAATATAATGGTACTGTTATTCTGCAGCACAGAAATAGTTATAGCCAGCTGTAATGCAACATAGCTGGCCTCATTATCTCAGCATTTTCATTTTAAAACAAGGAGCGCTGTGATGCCGTGTGCCATGTGATGTGGCACCTGGTGTCACGCTGCCATGGGGATGGAGTCGGGGCATGTGTCATATGGGCACCATGCTCCAACTCCACCCACAGGTAAGACTTAATGGCTGTTCGGCATAGCCCCAATGTTGCTAGGAAAGACAGAGGGCAGTAAACAGAGAGGAAGACCACATACCAGACAGTACAGATGTTCCAAATAGATGGTTAAATTCAATCAGACAGACCATGGGCATGAGTCTGCAGGACCTAAGCAGAGCAGTGCAGGACAGTGGGGCTTGGAGACATCTCATCTACAGGGTCGCCATGAGTCAAGGTCAATTCGAGGGCAGTTAACAATAGTTAATCTTAAAACTTACTGGATTGCCTTGTCTCTTAAGTTCCTCAGAACTTTCTGAAGTTTATTTCACTTGGTTGAATTGTTAGGATTGTGTGCAACCTTCTGCTGTTTTTTCTCAAAAAAGATGCCCCAATTTTGTCCTCCAAGTCATTGATAAAGATGTTGAATATCACTGGGCCCAGGACAGAGCCCTGTGGGACCCCACTGGTCACTTCTCTCCAGGATGAAAAGGAGCCATTGTTGAGCACCCTTTGGGTTCGGCCAGTCAACCAATTACAGATCCATGTAACAGTTGCCTTGTCTAGCCCACATTTTACAAGCTTGTTTGCAAGACAGAACGGTTACAGTATGATTGCATTGTATTTTGATTTCTCCTACAGCTAATTCCGGCAAAACCTTGTTATTCTGACAAGGAATTATTGTGTCTTTAAGTACACTTTCCTTCAAAGGCTACTGTAAGAAAGAGTTGTGACCTTTTTAGGTTATTTATGATGTGAGTTTAACTATCTTTAAAACTGCAATCCTTCAGCTGCCAGACACATCCTTGCAAAGTTCAACAGAATCATAAATAATGGAAGTTAATATTCCTCCACAATATTTATGCAAATTCTAAAAAGTGATATAGCTTAAAAATAAAAACAAGATTTTTTCCAACCTCACTTCTATTTGTATTAGAGCAAACCCACACTGAAGCAAGAGATGTTGCTTTGTTTATTTATATTCCTGGAGCTCTAAAAATAGAACAGGCCAGGGAGGTTACAATGGAAAACACATTTTAAATACTCTCAGTACTGTACTGTATTCAAAAGGGTATGGCACATTCTGTATTAGATATGAAGATTATGTTTGTAGTGCTATATCCACTTAACCAGAAGTAAGCCTCCTTGAAATTTATGGTTTGATTACTGTGTAGCCATCCATTAGAGTATACTTTAAGACTGCAGTCCTATACAGTGGTTGAAATGTCACTTTTTACACAATGCTGAACTCCATTGACAACTGAGTGACAGTTGGATAATGTTTTGGGTCCCTGAGCATCATCCTACTACCACTGCTCTGTTATCAGTGGCTTCAACATGTCTCCATAAAATAACTTTCCAAGAGTGCCTCCAGATGAGATTAAAAACTCCATGGAAGTTCCAGGTTTTGTTCTTACAATGAGAGGGTCTCCAAATGCTTAGGTAGAATCTCTTCTCTTATAATATACATCCACTGCAATGTGATTGGAAATCTTGTGTATGTCTATGTATCAAGGCTGTCTGAAGATGTTCCAAAAAGTGTATGAACTGTACATAACAACTGGATCCTTCAATCCAGTGTTACCTTTAGGGCAACATATTCAGACAAATATTCATAATGATTCATTCTCAGGTGGAACAACAGTTTCCTGCACTCAGGAGACCCCATTGAGATGAATAATACAGTGAAAATTTGTACAATTTTCTTCTGGTATGTGACATCCACCTTGTCATTTCCCAAGCTCCACTTGCAGTTGCCATGTTGCCTTTGTCATCTGAGTTTTATGAGAAACTTCCAACAGTAGACTTCAATTGTGTGGAAACACATTCTGATTTTGAGCCTCCTTTCCAAGGGCAACTGTTGGGTGGGAAGGGGAGGGAAACAACAGCCTAAGAATTCTTTAAAAGACTGAGGCTGGCAAAATAACAAAAGTTAATGGAACTAGATATAGGTATGAGTGTTTGACCTCTGAAGTAATGAGTGAATACTAAAGCTGGTTAGACTTGTAATCTTTTGCTACTCTGACTGCATAATGAATTAGCACTGGAAAGTGTTTGCTTTTGCACCAAGCAATCACCTCTATCAAATGGCAGAAGAGTTAATATTTCAAACAGTCAAAGAAATAAAAACAAGGGATGTGCATCTGGAGCCTTTAACAAGATAGATGAAGAAAGATTTTTTTAACAAGACTTTCCTAAGAAGAAGCCAACCGTTTACCTTTCCATAAATTAAACAACTCGTGTCCTCATGTATATATACAGAATTTCAAGGTGCTTCCTGATAAAGGCAGAAGAAGGTTGTTGAGAGCTTTGTTTTTGTTTTGTTTTGTTTTTTGCAGAGTTTGGAAAAGTTATTGGGGGGGGGGGTATAGGTATACCTCAGTTAACAAAGTAGATGTTTCCTGGGTATTATTTCTTGAACAGAAAATGTGGTACTCAAGGCAGAAACCACAGGAAAGAAATAGTGAAGAGTTCTTACATTACAAAAAAGAGGTTCAGCATATTTCAGCAAACTTTTTCTTCAAAACTGACAAAATGTACATGTAAAGGAAACAACCAGAGCAGGTAAGCCTTACATAGTAAACAAAAATATTTTGTACCTTCTATACTTGTTGTGTGCCTTCAAGTCATTTCCCACGTATGGTAACCCTATCATGGGGTTTTCTTGGCAAGATTTGTTCAGAGGAGGTTTGTCATTGTCTTCCCCTGAGGCTGAGAGAGTATGACTTTCCCAAGGTCACCCATGACTGAGCTGGGAATAGAACCCTGGTTTCCAATTGTAGTTCAACTCTCAAACCACTATGCCATGCTGGTTCTCAGTAATGCAGTGGTTTGAGTATTGGACTACGACTCTAGAGATCAAGATTTGATTCCCCGCTCAAGCACAAAAACTCATTGGGTGACCTTGGGCAAGTCACACTCTTTCAGCTTCAGAGGATGTCAATGGCAAGCCCTCTCTGAAGAAACATGCCAAGAAAACCCTATACTAGGTTTACCTTAGGGTTGCCATGGGAAAGATTTATGTGCATTCTCTTATTTTTGCTGTTCACACACATGGTCAGTACAGGATCCTGGAAGTAGCTACTCTTTACCTGGCCTTCTGTAGGCTGGTATGCATAGCTATAGTATGTTCACATGGAACAGGATCCCACTTGTTCTCAGATCAAGTTTTATTACATGGTTTACCACAGACATGCTACTGAAACTTGTCACCTAAGATTTGTGTTTGTCTTGTCCTTCTTCCCAATTGTTGCAAGGCACTTAAGAAACTTGCAGCTAGACAGAGGATGAGGAAGAAAAGCAAATGAGGCTGAGCAGGTATAAAAATATTTAGTTTAGTTTAGGTATAAAAAGATTTAGTTCTGTAGTTGCACACTCATGCACTAAAGAGACAGGTTGTTGCTGTGTGCTTTTGAGTCATTCCTGATTTATGGTGACCCTAAGGGGTTTCTTGGCCTGTGGTTTGTTCAGAGGTTTGTCTGTGCCTTCCTCTGAGGCTGAGAGAGTGAGAGTTGCCCAAGGTCACCCAGAGGGTTTCCATGGCCAAGCAAAAATTTGGGGCCTGGTCTCCAGAGTCATCATCAAATGTTCAAACCACTGCTGGCTCTCAAAGAGGTAGAGGATATGTGCAAATCTAGTTTACCTAGCAGTGGTGGGGAGAAGTAAGGAGAAGCAAGAGATTTATTGGTAAATCACTGGGTAATACTCATGCAGGGTGCCTTTCTGACACAAGACCCATCTTTATGACTCCTTACGGTGCCATAATATCAAGTTATGGGTCCAACTGTA
The DNA here is from genome assembly GCF_019175285.1 of Sceloporus undulatus. Lineage (NCBI taxonomy): Eukaryota > Metazoa > Chordata > Lepidosauria > Squamata > Phrynosomatidae > Sceloporus > Sceloporus undulatus. The sequence goes on along the minus strand of NC_056526.1, from coordinate 14,860,342 downwards.
TGTTTAGCAAGCAGCAAAGAAAATGAAAAGAGGCCTATGATGATGCCTTTCAGATGCCTAAATGTTTGCCATAAAGAGAGTGAAAAATAACTGCTATTTGGTGCTGCTAAGAAGCAGGACAAAGAAGCAGTGGCTGCTGTCCAAAATTTTGTGTACAAGCAAAGAGAGTACTGTTGGCAAAGGCCTGATGGAGCATCGTCCATGCCTGCCATACCCTGGGGATTGCTCACTCACACAGAACTTCATTATGTCCATCTCTTGAGACATCAGATCTGGCTACAGTGACACATGCCTTGATTGCATCCTGTTTGGACTACTGTAACACAGTTTATGTGGGGCTGCCTTTCGAAACTGTTCAGAAACTCCAGCGGGTGCAAAGCACTGCATCTAGAATGCTGACTGGGGCCAGTCATAGGGAACATATAACTCCCTAGTTGAAACAGCTTCACTGGCTAATGGCTCTTTCCAGACACAATTCAACGTGCTGGTTATGACCTATAAATCCATACATGGTTTTGGTCCAGATTATTTCAAAGACCTTAGCTCCCCATACAAACCTACTAGAGCCCTAAAATCATCAGGAGAAGGCTTTCTCTCAGTCCTACCAAGATCACAGGCTCGCTTGAACACAACACAAAAACCCACCCTATGGAACTTCCTTCCACGGGAAGATAGGCTGGCCCCCTCCATGCTTGCCTTTTGTTGGCAAGCTAAGACATTTTTATTTAAACTGCATTTGATATATAATTCACATCAGGGTGGCTTTTATGGATCAGGTGAGTTTTAGTTATGCTTTTAATTTTTGTATATTTCTATGTGATTTTATATTGTTCATAGATGATTTTAATTGTTTTGAATTTTATTGAAATTTTTTAATTTTTTTTTTTTAACCTGTGAGCTGCCTTGGGTCCCTCCTGGGAGAAAGGCAGCATACAAATGAAATGAAATGGAATGAAATAAATGTCTGTGTGAGAGGCTAAATATAAGTAGTAGGATCAGAGAGTGGTGCTCTGTCAGGACTCAGGGACACACACACACACGTATACTGGGGCTGTTTGTCATGGCCTGATTCCTGTTGGAGACTTGTACTGGTCTAAACCCATGTTATTCAAAGAGGTAACCAATTCTTCCTTGAGCAATGCCTCTCCTCCAGATGCACAGCAGCAGCTAGCCAGCTCCCAAGTACAACTCCAGCCAGCCACTGAGTGATCATGGAGTATGTGTCCAGGCACTGTCTAGCTTCCACTGCACAACATAGGAAAAAAGCAAGTCTTTGCCCTTGTCCAGTGGACCAAAGCTGCTCCTTCTTCCCTGGCTGTTCATCAACAGCCAGATAGTATTTAGAGTCATCCTAGCAGTGGATCACTGACTGGGGATAAAGATGCACCTGGGAGCTATCTGGTCACCTTGAAGCACCAAGGTCACATTGAAGCACCAAGGTAAGATGGAGAAACTTTGGTCCCCCAGACCACCAACCATAAGTGCATTGGTAGGGCTCTAAGATCTATACATGTCCAATAGGAACTTGCCTATGCTCTGCTAACTTGACCAGCCTGGAACCAGAAGCAGATCTTCTAGCAGGCATGAACCCCAGAATTGGGGACAGGAGGGCAAGGAAACCACTAAGGCTAAGGCTAGGCTGAGGCTGAGCTCCCAGCCCCCCACCAATGATCAGGCACCAAGGATCAGGATCATCAAAAGCCTCTTAAGGGACTACCAATCAGAAGCATCCTAGTTTTTGCATTCACTTAATAGGGTCTTATGCATTTCACCCTTTCTTTGATACATTAATGTTGTGCTTTCCACAACTGTGCAATATTTCATATATTATTTTGTCAGTGTCATCATGGTATTCATATTGTCAGCTGTGTTAGTGGTTGTCATCACCATTATTATTCATTAAAGTCTGTGTTTTTACTGTTTTGTAAAAAATATATATGCAAGTGTACAAAATCCATAATGGCCTGCCTTCCATTCTTGAGCTTCCTCATCTTAAAAATAGTTTTGGGGTCCCTGAGTGCAGGGGTGGGCAAACAGAGGGGCCCTCCTCCAGTTGCACCAGGATGCTTGGGTGCACTGGAAACAACATGGCACAAGATTGTTTGCTAGTTTTGGAGAGGTTCAGGGGAGCGCTGATTTTGAGCTATTTTGGGGTCAAAAATAATCTGAGAATTACACTTTTTTTTAGTTTTGAGGAGTTGAAGAGCTTTTGGGGAGTCACTAAAGGGCTTCAGGAGCTGCGGAATTAGGGTTTGGGACTGCATGACATTCATAGGACACATTTTCCCTGTTTGTCCTCCCCTGTTCTAGTGGGAGGAGGATCTTATCAATGCCTCCAGCAAACATGGAGAACAAAGAAAATCTTCAGACAATGGCCATTACTGACTGATGGCCATCACTTTGGGAGATGCCTCCAAGGAGTCACCACTTGTTGGCCCCTATAGGACACTGGACTCCATGAAGCTTCTTATATTACTTTTTTGTGCCTCCTATTATTCTCTCATAATGTGGTAAGGTCTAGAGTTCAGCAATGGGTACTTTGTGATCATTTACAAAACAAGTAAGCTCCTGTCTAATATGGTGCCACTTTATGATTGATTCTTCAGTGCCAAGTTGGCAACCCATTAGGTTAGCTAAAATCCTGCACATGGCCACAAGGGTCAGCACCATTATGACCCTTGCCTTTTGTACATAACCAGAGAACACTGAGTAACGCATTAACAGCTCAAGTATCCTCTTTTGCCTTTATCACTTTTGTGGTTTATGAAGGCCCATGGTAAAGTAGGTCATCTTTTTTGGTGCCAGACACTCCATCCTCCCCATTTGGTTTCGGGCCTGAAAGACCCAGAAGGAATGTGTAGGTACATGAAGGATAAGTTCTAAGCAAGCACAATCTGGAATATTTCACATCAGGACTGGCATCCTGGATTCATAACTAACCCTACAGAAGTGGTTGGACACTTTTGTCCTATGCAGAGGTCTATACAGTATTTCACTGAAGGCTGCAGAAACCAAGTTGCCAATTTCACATTGCAATTGTGAATTTGTTTGCACATTTAGTTGTGCAACATTTGAACTCACTAATGTACAATCATTACAAAATTTTACTGAACACAAATTTATACTTTACTTCCTTGATGGAGGACCTCAAGCCATGCCCTGATCAATGCACTTCTATTAAAGCACCAGCCTTAGCTTCCAATTTCCTGGCTTTTTGGAGCATGACCCATCATTAAATAACTTTAACTCTGGTTTGAAACCAGAGTGTGTGTGTGTGTGTGTGTGTGTGTGTATATAAATTGAATTTCTCTGGTTTTTGGAAAGGAAATCCATCACTACACTGCTAGCAATCTTAGCCTATTCAATGCATTTGCTTTCTATACTTCAAGTCCATCTATACAATACAGGGAACTACTGTATAAATATTTCCTAATGGTAATGAAGGTTTCATTCCAAGACACAGATTTAATTTTTTTTAGATGTATACCTCACCAAATTTAGGTTTGCCATGTCCATTATTAGAACAAATCAAAACCAAAATAGCAGGACAACTGTCTAATATTTTATTAAATACATCATTTTTCAAAAGAGTTGTCCACAATAGCAGGAGAGGGGTTATAGCTGTTGTCGTTGTTATCGTTTGCCTTCAAGTTGTTTCTGACTTATGGCGCCTTAAGGCATACATATCATGGGGTTTTCGGTTTTTTGCAAGATTTGGTCAGAAGAGGTTTGCCTGTGGCTGAGAGAGTGTGACTTACCCAAGGTCACCCATTGGGTTTCATGGCCAAATTAGTACAGTAATCAAACTGTGTTCTCCAGAGTAGTAGTCTGACACTCTAACCACTACATAATGCAGGGTGGGGGTTATGTCTATACTGTAGAAATGAAGTTTGACACCACTTTAAGTGCTGTGGCTCCATCCTATGGAATCCTGGGATTTGTAGTTTTATAAGGTCTTTTGCCTTCTCTGACAAAGAGTGCTGGTATCTCATTAAACTACAAATCTCAGGATTCAGTAGGATGGAGCCATGGCAGTTAAAGTGGTGTCAAACTGCATAATTTCTACAGCATAGATACACTCAAAGAAACTTTCAGCTTCAGAATGCAATTAGAATTTCCATATGTGAAGCAACATTTGTGGAATTACAGTAAATTCCATAGAATCAATAACTTTTAGTATCTTCTTGGAGGCCATCAATTTGAGGACATAAAATTGTTAATGTGCATTCATTATCTGCCTTTATTACCCTTAAGCAACCATTTTAACCCCAGCATTTTGAAGAAAACTATCTGTTCTGAAGCTGCAGGCACAATTAATGTTATTCCACCAAGAGTTCATTATTTTCTTTTTTTTATGAATAAATCAAATAAATCAATATTTCAAATGAATGCTGATGCTGAAAAGGAAAAGGTTTTAATTTAAACCTTTCCACATCTGAGAAAAGCTCTTTTCTCTCTGCTAATTTATGTCTTTAAAAAAATGTAATTACATTAAAATATTATCCTGCTTAAGCCTTACACTTTAAGGCATTGCAAACTCATCAACCAACTGTGGTTCTACAATGGCCAGTTCCGCTCTATGAACCTAGTAGAAATCAACATTTGCCACAACTGCAAACTTTATGGCGATTCCAGCTACAGACAAAACAAATGTTTTTATATGTTGCAAAGTTACTGGCTTTGGCATCCAAACTTCAAGCACAAATTTCCATTTTCAGGTTTTCGGTTTCCACATTCACATTTGCAAAATTTACCTCTTAATGTGAGTGTTGTCTACATCACTCTGGAGGCCAGGGTTTGAATCTCTACTCAGCCATGGAAAGCCACTGGGTAACCTTAGGCAAGTCACACTCTCTCACTCTTGAGAGAGACAAGGGTAGCCCCCTCTCGGAACAAATCCTGCCAAGAAAACCCTGTGATAGGGGCACTTTAGAGTCTCCATAAGTCAGAAATGGTCTGAAGGCACACAATAATGACAAATACATCCTCAGCAAAATTACTCAGAAATGCCATATTGGCTTCAATAGGATTCATGCCCAATTATATATAGAAGGGTGGTGAAATTTAGCTTTTCAGAAGTTATAATTTCCCCCTGATGTCTATATTTCATCTTTTTTCCAAGCAGTCTACATGAAACTTCCACCATGTTTACCCTAACAAGGACCCTTTGAATATGCAAAGGGATCTGGCAGCACCTTTGAAGCTCAGGCAACAAAATGTCTTGAGACAGCTCTGTACTATTGCATGCTGACTGCCATAAGCTGCAAAGTACAAAATGCCATTCCAAATTGAGACTATGAAATACCGTGAAATGTCAATACATGGTTGGATGTGAAATGCAATACTCAAATACAGTGAATACCCAGCAAATAATCAAGTATTCAGAGACTGCCTGGAGAACATTAGACTGTGGAGAATGCTGGGAAGCACTTCGGGGAGCCAATGTGTTTCATCTCTAATTTTAGCATGCAGTATTGACATATATGCACTCAGTTCAGCTGATGGAACAGACTAAAAGGATCTTTGGAATAGACCAATACTTTCATTTCCTCCCCCAAAGTACAGCTACTCTGCAGCAATTTTTCCTGTTATTTAAAAGAAAAGAACCATTCTGGTCCTCCCATCTCAGCTGAAGTGTAGAGCCAACCCAAGACCTTTTGCTGTCTGAGTTAAAGACAAGATGGCACCACCTCCTTTCCACCTACAACAGGGGTGGACAAAGTGCAGCCCTGAGGCTACATGTGCTCCTCTAGAAATGTTTTATGACCCTTGACTTGTCCAGACTGGCCTTCCCCTGAAAAAGGGCTGAGTTGATGTCTTGCCAAGAAAACGCCAAAATCTTGGAGAGTGGTTGGTGATCCATTGATCCGTCTATATCCTGACTTTTAGCCTAAAGTCCCAGGGCAGCTTTCAAATAAAATATGGTAAGGAATTGCTTCTTCAACCATAAAATAATTTTAACAGGATTTAAAAACATATTAAATAAGTGGACCAGGTAAAGCAGCTTAAGTTAGGCCCCACAAGCTTTAATAAAAAGCTACATTTTGACTAGGCACGGGAAAAGAGACCAATGGTGATACTAATCATATCTCCACAGGGAGGATGTTCCACAGTTGGGGTGTCACAGCTGAGAAGGCTCTCTGCCAAGCCCTTGCACACTGTATTGTCCCCACTGGTGAGAAACAGAGGAAAGACCCTCTAGCAGATGTCATTTCTCAAGCAAGTATTTTTAGAGAGAGGTGCTTCTTCTTAAGCATCAATTTCCAAGCTGTTTAAGAGTATGAATGTCATCACCAGTTCCTTGAATTCAGAGCAGCAGTCAACTGACACCCTCTAAGACTGGAGTTATATGCTGTCTGTGTAATACTCAGATCAACAATATTGCTGCTGCATTGTGCACTAGCCGTAGCTTCCTAACTATGACATTGACTACTGTTACACCAGTGTGCAGACTAGTAAATACAGGACAGACTAGCTGGTGCACCAGTCAAAGCTGAAACTAAGCAATGCAAGCCCTGGAGTCTACTTGGGCCTCCAGTGACAGAGATAGAGCTAAGCACTCTCAAGCTATGCACCTACTCCTTCTGGGCAAATAACTTACCCAATTCCCAAACTAGAGAACCACCAAGCCACTGACCCTCCTATCTTATCAAGTACTCAGCTTCAACTTATTGGCCCTCATCCAGGCTGTGACAGCATCCAGTTACTGCTCCAGCACCTGCATATTCTCAGCTAATTCCAGTGACAAGGAGAAGTAGAGCTGTGGTTCATCTGCCTCCTGATGCATGCCATTTCTCTCTGAATTTCCTTATAACCTCAACCCAGTGGTGTCATATAAATATTGAATTACATGGTGGTGGTGGTGGGGGGGGACAAGGTGGCTTAATAGGCATGGGTTTGAACAGGACTCACCTAATGCTACTCTCTGGATCTGGCCCTGCACATAGGAGCAAAACCGTTGTAACTTGGTGCCTTCTGCTCCCATCCAATAGAACCATTCCAGTAAAACACCACAATCACTGGTATCAAAAACAGTGGTGAGCCTCAGTAAAATCAATAGGGTTGCATTCCCCCTGCCTTTCACCCAGACAAGATTGTCAGTCAGAGCTACTAAAACTGTTTCAATGTCATGTTCTGGCTTGTACCCAGACTGAAATGGGTCCAGAACATCTATTTCTTCCAAGAACATCTGAATTGCCCAGAAAGGAGAGATTAGGAATGGGACAGTGATTCTCACATACCTCTAAATCTGGAGAGGGCCTTCTGAGGAAAGGATGCAGTGCAGCCTCTTTCAAGGCAGTAAGCACTTCCTCCCTTGTATGGTGAGATGCTTACCAACCTCTGAACCCATCTGATTGACCCATCTCTGCTAGATTTTATCCACAAAGATGGGCAAAGGTCATGCTTACATATGGCTGGATGAAATAGTTCAGGAGTGTTGTGTACATCATCACAACAACTATCATTGACTGCAGGAAATTGATTAGATGGGGCACTGGACAATTCTTCAGTCTTTGTGATAACTGTAGTGACAAGTTCTGGGTGAATATGAACTATGTTTTCCACAAAATTGCCTAGCAAACCTATCACAGCAGGTAACTCATGGCTCCACTGGTGGTCTCTCTGACCCAGTAGGCTCCTATTTGCAGCATGCCAAGGATACAATAGAGGAGACATAGTATGAAATTTTTGTTGTTAATGTTACTGCCACATAAATGACACAACAAAAAGATCCTGCTAACCTTTAGTTGCACTTCCTCTGTGAGCCATGTCACCTGCTCTTTAGCTGCTGAAATTCACTTTGAGTAGGATGCAAGGGCCTCCTGTGCTGTTCAACATTTTTTTAGCATTGTTTTCTAAACCACTTCTGGGCACAGCTGCTTCTGTTTGGGACATTTTGGTGGGCCATGTGATCCCACCCCCAGATAATCCTCAAGGTAGAAAAATGGTCCCCCAAACCTGCTGAAGTTGCCCATCTCTGATCTACAGGAACCAACTAGCCTGGCAGCTGAATTGTACCTTAACTCTGGAAATGTATGCAGGATTGTAGGGTTGGCCAGTGGCCAAACAAAATGCACAAAAACATATCATTCAAGCTTTCAAAGCACCACTGGCTTTACTTCGCTTTTAACTTTACTGACTTTGCTGTATTTTTACTTTAACTATGGTAATGGGACAGCAACCTCCATTTAATCTAAGAGTGGTAAAAGAGGAGTACACCGCTGTGTTTTCCAGCAGAGAGGAACAGACAGGGGACTACTGTTGCTACATCACTCAGTATCTGCTGAATGATTGCTTCTGTCAAGTAGGGTCAGCCCTGCAGAATGATCCTTCTTACTCATTGATATGTGAGTTTTTCCAGTCCATATATTGGTTGGTTGACCGCTTGGATGTGAGCTTAGCTATTAAATTTACAGATGGTGAATCCATGCCTTGGTTGTATCATTTCACATTTCAAAAGGGAGCCCCCATGATCAAACAGACAAGAAAAAATGCTCTCTGCATGTAACAGTGTCCAGAATCCTGCTGGAGTCACACAGCTGTGTGGATCCCCTTACAAACACAGTTGTAATTTTTGGCCATGGTGCAACAAATGCATTCAGTCCATGGGTTGCCTAAGCAGAATTCCACAAGTGACACAACTTCATATGGGCTTAATCTCTCTTTTCAGTCCAGACTACAGTAGAGCCATTTAATCAACTGGATTTACCTTTGTGTTGACTGTGTTCTTGTTACTGTTATGTGCGGTCAAGTTGTTTCCAACTTATAGCAACCCTAAGGCAAACCTATCACAGGGTTTTCTTGGTTTTCAGGCTTTTATAGAATTATAGATTTCATAAAATTGTGCAGTTGAAAGAAACCTCAATGGCCATTGAGTCCAATCTGCTGCCATGCAGGAAGACACCATCAAAGCACCCCCAACAGATGGCCATAGCACTGTGCACAGGATAGTATACTGTGGTACTCCACTAGTCACTTCTCTCCAGCATGAAGAAGAACCATTATTGGGTACCCTTTGGGTTCAGTTGGTCAACCAACTACAGATCTACCTAACAGTTGCATTGTCTATCCCACATTTTACTAGCTTTTTGACTATCATGGGGGGCTTTGCCAAAGGTCTTACTAAAATCTAGATACACTACATCCAAAGCATTCCCTTCATTTACCACTCTTGTGACTGTAGAGAGGGAGAAAGAGAGAGAGAGAAATAAGATTAGTCTAGCATGATTGTTTTTGAGAAACCTATGCTGACTTTTAGTAATCAGAAGGGGATTCAGAAGGGATTTGCCACTGCCTCCCTCTGAGGCTTAGAGACTGTGACTTGCCCAAGGTCTCCCAGGGGGTTTGCATAGCAGAGAAGGGATTCCAACCCTGGTTTCGAAATTGTAATTCGATGCTTAATCCATTACACCACACTGGTTCTCAGAAGACCCACTGTTGTGTTAATTCACTGTTCGACGATTGCTTGTATAGGTCCTCTCTGGTGGACACAAAGCAACAGGATTCCAGCCACAGAGTTGCACATGCTTAGATGTTGTTTCTGACTTATGGTGACCCTAAAGTAAACCTATCATGGAGTTTTCTTGGCAAGATTTGTCCAGAGGTTTGTCAATGCCTTCTTCTGAGGCTGAGAGCATGTGACTTGCCCAAGATCACCTAATGGGTTTCATTGCTAAGCTGGGAATAGAAACCTGGTCTCCAGAGTCATAGTCCAACATTCAAACCACTATGCCACTGGCTCTGTACATGCTCAGATAGTGTATAACTATTTGTCAGTGTCTTCAGTGAACCACAGTGATTGTAGCCAGAGCTACTGTCCATTCCCCATTGTGTAATGGGACAATAAGCAAGCACACCAACAGATACATTATTGGTTGCACCATATCAGTATTAAGGAGGAGGGTATTCTAGCACAAGGGCTGCGTAACTACATGAGTGTAGACGGGAACTATACAAAACAAATGTTGGATCTAGCCCTCTTAGCTTTTTCCACATGCAAGCATATATATTCTGAACTAAGGAATATCCCACCATGAGATCCCACCCCTACCACCTGAAGTGGGTCAGGAAAAGCCTAGAAACAGGATCACCACTTTCCCTGCTGTTCCTGAGAATGAACATCCAGATATTGCCTTAGAACTGGAATGACAGAGGTGTGATAAGAAAGTGCTTTTCATGAGCCCCAGGCAAGATAAGGGGGCAAATGAGATGTCTGAAGAGGAGTTACAGGAAGATCTGCTCTCGCCTCTTGATCTCTGAAGCCAGAAGAGAATTCTATGGTATACACACTGCAGGAGATTTCACACTCGATTGTACCTGATGAAGGGATGACACACATTTTAGACCTTAATTTATCACCTCATGCTACTGTAAGATTTTAATCACAGTGTGGGGAGATGGACCCAGCGAGCCGAGTTTGGATGAAATAACTGTTGCCATATGTAGGAAGAGGTTCTTTGAGTGCAAAGCATCATGTTTTCCCAAGGAAAATAAGCACAAGGAGAAAGTTTTACAACATTTGTAGTGCAATAGCCAAAAGGGTTGGGTCAGCATGTGGAAAGCACAGGTATAAATCTCTTTACTGTCAATACAATGGGCTTGGATATAATAATAAAATAATAATAAAGCTTTTATTTATATACCGCTTTTCCTCCAGATCAAAGCGGTGTACATACGATAAAACTCTGTGATACATATCAAATACATTAATTAAAAACAGTTTTAAAACAGTTATAAACATTCATAAACATTCAAATTTTTAAAACAATATAACTAGGATAATTGGGATATCAATTATGGGTAGTCTTCCAATCTGGTCGGGGAATACTTTCTACAAAGAATTGGGAGGGTATGCTAACTGGAAGAGATAAGTTTTTAATGCCTTCTTGAAGGCCTCCAACGTACAAATAGATTGAATCTCCTCCGGGAGTGCATTCCAGTGAGTTGGAGCTATTGCTGTATAAGCTATTTGGTGAGTCGTTACCAATCTCACCTTGGGGTGTTCAAGCAACAATTTCCTCGTTGTTCTGAGAGTGCGGGGCGGATTATGTAGGGAGAGGCGTTCCCTCAAGTAACTCAGGCCCAAGCCATGTAGGGCTTTAAAGGTAACAACCAACACTTTGTATTGGGACCGGAAGCGAATTGGCAGCCACTGAAGAGATTTTAACACAGGGGTTATATGATCCGATCTAGCTGTACCCGTGACCAATCTGGCTGCAGCATTTTGAACCAGCTGAAGCTTCCGAACCTGATACAAAGGTAGCCTCATGTAGAGCGCATTACAGAAATCCAAACGAGAAGTTACCAGTGCGTGTACTACAGTTTCTAGGTCCTTTCGATCCAGACAGGGACGCAGTTGGCGTTATCAGCAAAGCTGGTACCAAGCACTCCTGGCCATCGCATCTACTTGAGATGATAACTGTAGAGATGGATCCAGGAGTACTCCCAAACTGCGAACTTTGTCCTTTAGGGAAAGTGTTACCCCGTCCAGGACTGGATGGCAAATTTCCCTGCCCGGGCTTGGGGTACCTATCACGAGTACCTCTGTTTTCTCTGGATTCAGCCTGAGTTTGTTTTTCCTCATCCAGCCCATTACTGACCCCAGACAGGCATCCAGAGTAGAGGTGCCATCCTTAGTCACTGTATCAGTCGGAGACATGGAGAGATAGATCTGGGTGTCATCAGCGTACTGATAACACCGTGCTCCATGGTTCCGGATGATCTCTCCCAGCGGCTTCATGTAAATGTTAAACAGCATGGGGGACAGAATGGCGCCCTGAGGGACACCAGATATCAGCTCTCTTTTACAAGAGCAGCTGTCCCCCAGCCTCACCATCTGGAATCTTCCTGAGAGGTAGGATTGGAACCACTGGAGTGCAGTGCCCCCAATACCCAACTCTCCCAGGCATTCCAGAAGGATACCATGGTCGATGGTATCGAAGGCCGCTGAGATGTCCAAGAGCACCAACAGGGTCACACTTCCCCTGTCGATGCTTAGACGGAGATAATCGACTAAGGCGACCATGGCAGTCTCAACTCCGTGGCCCGCCCTGAACCCAGTTTGAAATGGGTCCAGATAATCAGTTTCATCCAAGACTGCTTGGAGTTGAAAGGCGACTGCCCTCTCGATCACCTTGCCCAAGAATGGTAATAAGGGGACTGGTCTATAATTACACATTAACAGGGGATCAAGGGAGGGTTTCTTCAGAAGAGGTCTTACTATTGCCTGTTTTAAGGCCAATGGAAATATACCCTCCCGAAGAGATGCGTTTATTATAAGATGTAATGCGGTTTTTATGGCATCTCCTCCCTGAACGGTCAACCAAGAAGGACAAGGGTCGAGAGGGCATGTCATCCTTTTCACGCAGCCAAGGAGCTTGCCCACGTCCTCGGTATTCACAAACTCAAAACTATCCAGAATAACCTTGTTTCCAGAGTCACTGGATGCCTCTGTTATAGGTTCTGTCTATAGCGTCAAGATCAGCCCTTATCTGAGAGATTTTATCAGCAAAGAAGTCCTTAAAAGCATCACAGCAGGCTCTCGATGGCTCTAATAAAAGGTTCAGGGTGGCCGGGGACTGGGTTAATTCCCTAACCACCCTGAACAGCTCTGCTGGACGAGACTCTGCTGATGCAATCCATGCAGCACAGAACAAGTTCTTAGCTGCATTGATTGCCACTCCGTAGGAGCGTAACATGCTCTCATGGAGTGTCTTGTCAGATATGTTCTGATGTTTCCGCCAGTGGCGCTCTAGTCGTTGCGCAGCCCGCTTCATCTGGTGAAGAACTTTAGTATACCAGGATCTTTTATTAGGAGTGGGCTGGTAAGGACGCTCGGGCGCGATACTGTCTATTGCCCCGGTGAGGTTTGTATTCCAATTGTCAACCAGGGTTTCGACAGTGTCACCATCGTTCCCAAACATAATACCTTCTAAGGCTTCTTAGAACCTTTTGGGTTCCATCAGCCTTCGAGGGCAGACCACTGTAATGGGTCCTCCACCCCCGAGGGGTTTTTGGATCGTGGCTTTCAGTCCTACCTGGTGGCGCAGTGGTTAAATGCCTGTACTGCAGCCATTCACTCAAAACCACAAGGTTGCGAGTTCAAGACCAGCAAAAGGGCCCAAGCTCGACTCAGGCTTGCATCCTTCCGAGGTCGCTAAAATGAGTACCCAGACTGTTGGGGGCAAATTAGCTTACTTGCTAATTAGCTTACTTGCTGTTCACCGCTATGATCTTTGGAATAGCGGTATATAAATAAAACAAATTATTAATTAATTAATTAATTAATTACCTTGACCAGAGAATGTTCCGTCCATGACAAGGGGGAAATAGAATTTATTTCCACCCACAGATATTCTTGGTCCATACTGAAGACTACATCGAGTGTCTTACCAGCACAATGTGTTGGACCCGAGACCAATTGGGACAGGCCCATGGCTGTCATGGATTCCATGAACAACCGAGCCGCACCTGTTAGGTCTAATGAGGCATTCCCAGAATAACTTTCTTCAAAGCATTGTCTGTCCATTTGTTTGTGGTGGTGGTGGTATGCCTTCAATTTATTACTGAATTATGATGACCATAAGGCAAATTTATCATGAAGTTTTCTTGGCAAGATTTGTTCAGAGGTGTCTGCCTTTGCCTTGAGACTGAGAGAGTGTGTCTTGCCCAAGGTCGCCCATTGGGTTTCCATGGCCAGTGTCATGATACAACACTCAGACTACTACACCATCCTGGCTCCCACACCAAACACCACTGTATTCTTATCTCATCTAAAGAAAATCAGGAATAACACAGAAGCAAGAATTTAGCCACCATGGGTGAGAAAGACAGAGCTTGAATAAAATTAAACAATAAATTTTGTGGCTTTTTTACAAGACATTTGCACATCCAGAGTGTTTTTGGAAATCATTTGGCACAGAAATGCATGCTAATTCCTTACACAGTGGCTTGGATGAATCTAAAATTTTTGCTCAGTTGTATATCCTTACTCTTTAAGATCTTTTCTAGCTCTTTCATATAGTAGCTGTCCTTCCCATTCCTAGTCTTCTTCTGATTTCTTGACTGCAGTCTCCATTCTGATGAATGTTTGATCCTAGATACAGGAATTCTTTTACTATTTCAATTTCCACATTGTCTCAGTGGAATTTTTGCCAGTCCTCTGCAGACCTGTACAGCATGTTTTCTCTCAGGACTTTATCACACCAGGCTCTTCTCCTGCTAAAACAGTGTTGTTTTAAAAAATGTTAAAGAATTGGGATTCCTCTCTTCTGCATCTTGCCTTCAGAACCATTCCACCACTGCAACCTTCATTCACGCTAACAGCTTATCACATGCAGCATTTGGAACTGTTCACCCACTATCCCCTCCAAGACATTATCCCTGCCCCTTTTCCTAGTTTGACACATGAACACACATGGACACACACTGAGTAATATAAAATGAAATAAAAACAGTCTTATGTTTTAAAATGCCTCTTTTTTTGCTGGGGGGGGGAGGCTTCCTGATTAGGAAAAAAACTTTATAATCAGTAGCAGATGAAAGCCAGCAGCTAAAATAGCAATTAATCTGCCAGCAATTAATCAAATCTGAAGTTTAGCAAGAAGAACAGCAGAATAGGGGTAACAAAATAACTGTAAGATTCTTTTCCACTTACATTTCCAGGTCTAAGTGTGTGTGTGTGCGTGCGTGTGTGTGAGTGTGTATGATTCTGGAACTGGGCTCAACTACAAAAGAAGGTGAAGAGTGAAGTAGTGGGCAAAATTTTCCCTTCTTGACTTCTCTGACAAGCCCTATTTGGGACAGGGGTGTGTATGTCATTTGCCATTGGATATATTTTTTTCTATAGAGAAAAGAATATTTAAAAGTTTCTCAGTTACTTTGCCAGTTGAAAGGAAATCAAATGGAAATGTTCACTCGTTCTCCTTCTCCCCTCATCACTGGTAAGCAAAGGGCCCTTAGGCCACACTATTGTCCATCCCCTGACCATCCAAATTTAACATTAAAGCAGACTTGAATACACTGCAAATGGTAGCAGGGAAAAAAGGTCAGTAATCAAGTTTTCACATTAATTAAATGAAACACTTTCTAAACAACCTTCCTCCATGAGAACGACAGAAAAGGGATGGCATCATGTGATATTCAAACCAATATCACCTGATTAAACCAAACACCTGATTATCCTGTTCCAATTGCATTTTACCTCCTTGTGTGATAAAATCCTCAGCGTGTTTAACCGATGTAAAGAGTCTTTGCAGATATTCTTACCTTCTGTCTCTGCCATAAGAGACTGGTCTTTAATGTTGTTTTGAATCCAGGCAGCATGTTCAACTGCCAAATCTCTTCCAGCAGGTTGTTCCATAGCCTAGGGGCAGCTGAAGAAATATCCTCTCTGGTGACAGTTGTCAACCTAGTCCTGGCTGACTGAAGGAAAGGTACTTCAGAGGACCTGCATGTATAGGACCGATTATATGAGAGAAGGCAATCACTCTAGACCCAATACATGTAGGGTTTTAAGGATATCAATACTTTGTACCTTGCTCTTAAGGCAAACCTATCACATGGTTTTCTTGGCAAGATTTTCTCAGAGTGGGCTTGCTATTCCCTTCCTATGAGGCTAAGAGAGTGTGACTTGTCCAAGGTCACTGAGAAAGTTTGACTTGCCCCAGGTTTCTATGGCCAAGTAGGGATTAGAACCCTGGTCCCCCAGAGTCCTAATCAAACACACAAATCACTACACCACACTGGTTCTCAGTGCTTGGTGGTATCATACTGGAATACCAGCAGCAGTAGCTATCACCTTCTTCCCTTGAATTTCTAGATGACCACTGTACAAAAAACAATATGGGACTAGTTTGACTCAGAAGGCAATTTCAGTTCTTAATTTGTGAATGAAGTATCTACATATTTACCAAATACAGAATGAAGAGGATGGAAAAACCTTTCCTGAATCAGTCTAGATGCTAAGCTTGTCTTTGCTATCTATCACTTCCAAGCTGCTTCTCTACAATCTAAAAATGTTCTGGTGAACAGATTTTTCACAGACCTGACCCAAGTTTCCCAAGCTGTCTCTACCCAAAGAAAGATTGTCCTATTTTACTGAATGGAGAATGAAAAGATATCTGCTTATCCTTACAATAAACCTTTTTTTTTAAAAAAAAATCCTCTTGATACCTAAATATTGGCATTTATGCTAATTGATCACATGTCTTCAGTAATTTAAATATAGCAATGATTGTTCAAAATGGTGATAATACTTACAGTTGCCCTAGTAACAGAATTTCCTCACAATGCCAAGCAAACTTATATCCATGTCTTAGATAATGACTTATGCCTGAATTTATCTTAATATGCAGCACAGTTCATCAAACAGTGAAGCCTGGTGGGAGGCTCACACACACATATTTTTGAAGCAGGTTCCATAAATGAAGAAGAAGAAAGAGGAGAAGTGGAAGAAGGAAGGAAAGAGGAAAAGAGAGAGGCCTAAATTCAATTATTAGTCCCAACTAGACTCAACCCATTGACTCATGGGATTTATGAAAGTACAGTATTAACTTACCATTCAGCCATGTATTCAATGGGTTTGCTCTAACTAGAGCTGGGTGTAGGCTTGAATCTGTATCTTCTTCTTTTTAACTCTCACTCTGTTCTTTTAGGGCACTTATAGCAATTACTTTCAGTTCTTATATTATTAGCAAGGAAGAAAAAAGGAAGGAAAAACATCAGGTAGAGCATACTGACTAGCTGACAGTGGTGACATTCAGGGTTCGTGACACTGTTTTGGTGCTGTAAGCATCCGAACATCCTTAATATATTTATTAATCCAGCTAGATCCAAATCTTTCCTATGTGTTTTAAAGTCCACAAAGCATCATCAATCAAAATCAGCCCCTCTCATCTCCAGAGTATCAAAACAAACTGTATACTTTGTTAATCTTCTTAGGTTCTATCGAGGGGCAAGCAACTTTGGGTTTCCCACAAAACCTCTATGGATTGGGTTTGGCTTAAAAGTATAAATAGCACCCCCAAAACTTAAGCTTTTTGCTGCAGTCTACCTCCCTTGAACAGTGACTCAGGCTTCAGTCTGAGTTGCCATTCCTTTGTCCATTCCTTTCCACTTACTCAAGCCTTGTGAATTAAGGTGCTCCTGCTTTCTGTGGACTCCATTATCCAACCCTTGGATTCCATTATCTCTTTTCATTTTTCTATTTTGGGTTAGCTCTGTATACTGTATGGGAGAGTGAGTTACTCTAGTATGTGTGTTCCTTTGTAATTCTTCTAATAAAACTTCATGTAGTTCCCCATGCCTGGAGTCTCTGTCAGTTATTACTGGTATAAATGGTGCTCTGTTCCTGCATGTGTTACTCCCTCTTGCAAAGCCAAGTTAAACATTTCCAAAATTAATTAGAGATAGATTACAACTGTCAGTAGAGACTCTACACGCTCTGCATATTTAGGGTATCAGTGCAATAGGTGCTAAGTCCAGCCTCAAGATAGTTTGCCCAATGAAGCAAAGGAGAAGACAGTGCTGCTATTGTTACAAGTACAAAAATCAACCAGTGTGGCCACTGAATTTTCAATACTGCTGAAGGGAAGAGTGTCTTCGCTTATACCTGAAGACAGCAGACTCATTTAGGATATACAGTCATCCCTCCATATTTGCGGCTTTGATATTTGCAGATTTGATTATTCACAGATTTCATTAATATGTTCTCTCTAGGACTGTCAAGGTCCTCCAGTGCAACTCTGTGGTCAACTTTAACTAAAAGTTGCACTGAAAAACCATTTGTAGCTACTCCAGTGCCATTCTATGGTCAGTGTATGTTGGACATTGACCACAGAGTTGCACTGGAGGACCTAGAGATTCCTAAAGAGGTGTCCTCTCAGGTAAAACATGGTGTTTTTGTTATTTGCAGTTTTTCCATATTCACGGGGGTCTTGTTCCCCTAACCCTAGCGAATATGGAGGGACAACTGTACAGGAAAGGCCATGTAGCAGACACAGCTTCATCTTCCAGTATATTCTTATTGCTTCCCACAGCAGTATCATATGCTTTCCAACATTTGTAACATTTCAACCCCCTCCTCAAACTTATTGCCTAATCCATGTGCTGTTCCTTTCCAAGAAATGTGCCCAGAGTTCTGGGCTTGAGGCAGGGCTTGAGGTCTACTCAATATCCTATCCCTTTTGCACATTAGAGAAGCCTTCTAAACAATGAAGAGCATTCAAAAAAGCTTTAGAAAAATCCTTCCACCTCAAGCCTATTGCTCAATACATTTGCTGTTCCCCTCTGAGAAATGCACTTTGCATTATAGGGGAAATAATGCTGCTCCTAGGAAACTCTTAAAAGAGCTCCTCTGATGTGGATTGGAGACAAGATGCTGAGTACACCTCATTTTTCTAAAATGCAATCTTGATTAAAAAAACATTTTTTCACCTAACTTTGTGCACATCACCTTGTTTTTCTAGTTATTGAAAAACATCACCTCTTTTTCTATTAAGGTTGGCTCTCAGACTTCAGTCTCAACTTGATACTTGACTTGAAAGTATCTTGCAAGGACTTGAGAGAGACGTGACTTGAGACATGAAGGCAGAGACCTGAGACTTGACTTGAGACTTGGAGTAAAAGACTGGAACACATCACTGGTAGTTATGTAGCTGAGAAGCTGGTCTAGAATACCAGCTATAATAGCTAAACAATTAATAGTATTGTGAAGTCGAAGGCTTTCATGGCCGGCATCCATGGTTTTTTGTGGGTTTTTTGGGCTATGTGGCCATGTTCTAGATTTTCTTCCTGATGTTTTGCCAGCATCTGTGGCTGGCATCTTCAAATGCCAGCAACAGATACTGGTGAAACGTCAGGAAGAAAATCTAGAACATGGCCACATAGCCCGAAAAAACCACAAAAAACCAATTAATAGTAATAATAATAACAACAACAACAACAATGCAGATGGCCCACTGAGGTCTTGCAGTCTTTGGAATTTGTCCATCACTGTTCTGACAGTAAGGCTTCTGTTTGTTACGCTAGCTTTTGAGTAGCCGTCATCTGGATCCTCCTAATAGCATGCTGCTCCCTGGTACTTGTCTATTCTTACCCACTTTTACCAGTTCCTACTGCCTGAACAGGGTCCTCTTTCACCCTTCTTCACAGTCCCTTTACCAGATTGTTTATTCCCCATTCAGGATAACAGTTTTGGGCAGCAATTGAGATGACTGCCTGAAGGTGTATTAAATTGATTAATGGGAGACCAGCCATTACAAAACTCTAAAACGTTTAGTGTTTCCATATAGCATTCTTTAGGATGCAATTTGCGTGACAAATGTTGTTGAAAATATCATCATATTGTGCTTCATTGAATTTTGTTAATGACTTGGGCTTGTAATTATTTTGTAGTCTGCAATTTGCCTTTCTGAGCTATCACTCAGTCACTTTATTAGGGTATGATTTATATGAGAAACTTCATTAGAAGTGTTAATCACGGTGCTGAGATTGGAAATTAAAACATGCTCATCAAGATTACAAATGGTGGAATTTCCATTTTCTTTCTGTGTAAAAGTGCAAATTAACATACAGTACCACTGAATTCTGCAGCTTGAATCCCTATATCTAGAAAACAAAGCACATGTACACACCTATTTTGACTTGCATTAGACTAACAACCTGAATGGCTAAAAGGGCTTGAACAAGGTTTAATTACTCTGAGAATCATTTATCATTGTCCAGCTAAGGCTGCTTGCAATGGACACACAAATCAGCAGCTGGGATGTAAATCCTCAAATGTGAAGATGAATAGTCTCCATAATTTTATCCTACACCATGGGTGCAAATAAATATTTCTGTGCAGATTTCCATTGGTATTCACACATTGAGAAGTATTTTGGGAAACTTTATAGGAAAAAATGAAAATTACAGGGGGAAATGTGAGTTTTAATGGGGGACCCACAGTTTCCACAAACACATGAACAGAGCAGGGGTGGGTGAAAGATCATGGCTTAACTTTTTTTGGTTAGTCCAACATAGGACAGATCCACTGAACCACTTTGTTGAATAGTGAGCCAACATGTAGGCAAAACCAACTGATTCAATGGCTTTAATCAGAACAAATAAAAATGGATTTAGGTCCATGTTTTTTATGCAAATAAATACAATTTTTGCCTGCAAATCCACATGTTTCTGGAAACAGTAGTTTTTGTTCATACAAACGCTTCCCAGAAATACGCACGTGTATGTGTATGTAAAAATCATCACTTCTGTGTTTTTTAAAAAGCGCAGTTTTTGCACCCAAACCACATCTGTATATGGAGATAGATTCCCCCCCCCCATGTACACTGTCCCTGTCAGTTCAGTGTACTTAAGAAGACTAATGTGTTTGGTTTCCTTCCCATTTCCCCAACTACACTTTCCCCCTGAAAAACTGCACATTTTGCAGCCAACTGTACAAGTTGGGGGAGGAGGAAGATCCTACTTGTTTCTATGGAAGAACAGATAAACATGTAATCCTCCCTCTGAATTCTAAAGTAGCCCTGGGAGGACTGTAGATGCTTTCCTAGAGATCAAACATTTCATCAACTTTCATAAAGCTGAGAGTGATTATGCAACATATGCTGCTATTTTACCCTCCTACACGACCACCTTATAGTAGAAATATAGTGGTAAAAATATGTTCCCCTTTGGGTTCCCATGTATGTGCGTATGAGGCTAGCTTGTTCTCATCACATTTTATATAACCTTTCCAAATTGTCCAAGAAATGTGTCTGAACTGCCAAGGAATCACGATGACCCCCAACCACTTTTGGATTTCCCTTGTTCTGTTCCATTAATAATCTCAAATTGAACCATTTGCGCAGAACAAAAGTGAGTGGACTGCGAACAGCCCCTCATTCCTCCTGTTGCAGATCTATATGTGAAAACCTTCCAGATTCTTTTGCAGACAAAAGGCAGCCCATAATTAGAGAGTGAGGCACGGACAGTGACCTGCTGTTGTCTGATGATTTCTGCAGCTGACATTAAACATTGCTCCATGTCAAAGGCACCTAACAGACATTTCCAGAGAATAGAATGCACTGCAGCCTCGTCACGTTCGCTTCACTAACAGGGAGAAGAGGGAACAGAGAAGAAGGATTGCATCTTGCCTGAATATGCCTAGCAAGCATGGGGGGGGGGGGGCAATACTACAAATGGTTCACAAAAGTATTATTAATACAGGTGAGTTCAGGTCAATGCCGATGGAGAACTCAGCTTCCAGTCAGAATAAGGTGATTATTAATAATTAATACAGTGATGATTATCATGACTGTTCAGATAATCCACTTGAACAATCACAATAATCATCACAACAGCCTTATAAATTAGACCAGTATGTGCCTTTTCATTTAAATATTTATAAAATAAAAAAATAAAATATTTATTTATATCCCGCCCTTCCAAAAAGATCAGGGCGGCTTACAATATGCAACAAGTGCAACAAATACAGGTTAAAAACATAAACATCCATAATACACAATCTAAAAACAATAACAAAGGCCCCGTTAGCCCATCCTCATGGCCACGGAAGAGGAGGGAGGCCCACAGGATATTTAATCGGGGAATGCCTGCTTGAATAGGAAGGTTTTGAGATCCTTCCTAAATTGGGCCAGGGTGGTGGATGAGTGGAGCTCAGTGGGCAGCGTGTTCCAAAGGGCTGGGGCAGCTGTGGAGAAGGCCCTTCTAGAGGTAGAAGCTAACCTAGCCCCAGGCACCTTCAGCAGTTGCTGCCCAGATGTTCTGAGGGTGCGAGGCGGATTGTACGCGGATTATACCCTGCATCTCAGACAGAGTCATGAGTGAGCCTCAGACTCCTTATCACCCTATTCACTCTCGGATATAATTTGGGGAATAAGAATATCTTTCCTCAGAGCAGAAGATGGGGAATGCATCGCCCATGAGAACTGTATGGGCTGCAACTCCCATCATCCCTCATAACACCTTTATTTTGTTTAGGATGGATGGGAATTACAGTGCAATGTCAGGTGGAGAACTCCACATTGTCACAGGGCAACAACAGAGTATAGCTGTGCAGATTACAATTAGATAATGTAAGCACTATATAACGTTAGTGCAAATGGTATTAAAACTGCTAATGTATTCATTACCTTGAGAAATCATAGCACTTGCCCAAAGTGACATACAATAAAAGAAATTAAGGCCCAGTACAGACTGGTGCTATGTGCCAGCCTGGGGCTAAAATTAGAGCTTGGGAGAGCAGAGCATCCGCATGCTCCCGAGCCCTGCTGCACTGTCCAGGTGCCATCTTGGCGTTTGCATGTCCAAATGGCGCACATGCCGATGACATGCCTCATGCACTGCATCCAAATGGCAGAACGCATGAAAGGCGTCATCATGGTGTGCAAGCACACCAATGGCATCCATTCTGCAGCACAAAAAGAACCCCCTTTTCTGGGCTTCTTTTTTTGCCATGTGCAGGCCACACCATGTGGTTGTTGCGGCCTGCTTCTGTTTTGCCACTCCTTTCTGTCCATCTGTCGAGCCCCTAAATTTTTGCAAAAAAAGGAGAGTAAATATGGAAACAAGAAGCTCCTCCCACATTATATGTAATAAAAGTAAAAAAAAAGAACCACAAAAGATTGTCATTATTTTGGGCAAGTCACCTGCTCAATGGGTGATGCCACATCTATGCAGAATTAATGCAGTTTGACCTTGTTTTTACTGTCATAGCTCCATCTTATGGAGTCCTGACATTTGTAGTGTGTTGTGGCACCAGACCCTTCTGACAGAGAAGGTTAAATATCTCACAAAACTACAGACCGCAGAATTCCATAGCATTGGACCTTGGCAGTTAATGCAGTGTCATACTGCATTAATTCTGCAGTGTAGATGCAAACACACACAAATACTGTCTCTCTCACACACATACACACACACTCTCACATAAATGCAGCCAGGTGACACTTCCAACTCACAGTCAATTTAACTGTTATGACTTGATGGTCAAAGAAAATTTTTAAGGATTCTTCATTTGGTTGTTCATTTGTTGTGGTTGTTTTATGCTTTGGATTTAAACCTGCCCCATTTCAGATGGGAAAGGGGGTTAGGAAAAAATCTGTTGTCTGATGGGCGACAATGTGTATACAGAAGAATCAGGGGAAGGGATGCATCTCACTTCTTGATCTCTGGAGCCCAAAGAGATTTCAGACACATACTCACGGCTGACGTATGAGTCTTGTCTGTATCTGATGAAAGGAATTACACACATTTAAGACCTCAATTTATCACCTCACGCTACAGTGATATTTTAGTCTCAGAACGGAGAGATGTATCCAGCGAACTGACTTTGTGGGAAGGAAACTATCGCATACTTATTTCTTTATGTTCCAGGTATTGCTCCGCATGGGAATGAGAAGAAATGTGCTCCATTTACAGAGCTGGAACCAAACAGTTCAGTTTCAGTGCAGACATGCTACATGAGCTGTATGCACATGCCACAGTTTTGTCTCTCTGTAACCCAAGGGTAGACAACTGGGTGCAATTTTGTCCCTTCACCTTCCCCCAAAGGCTATACACACACACACACACCCTAACACTGCTCTGAAATACCGCTAACTTCACTTGAGTCCTTCCCAAAATGGTGATGGGAAGTGGCATCACTTTCAGTTGCCATTTTGAGAAGAGCTCCAAGGAAAAATAGAGGTGTTTGAGAGTTTAGGACGTCTTTTTGTGGAGGGCTGGGGGTGTTTTTTCATATCTCGAAGGCTTTCTGTGTTCTTTTCAGGGAAGTGTTTCAAGAAACTGGTAGGTGTTTCAAGGAACACAAAGGTAAGGTCCAGGAGCTGCATGTTACCCAAGAGTTACATTTTACCCACCTCTGTTCTAACCTCCCCTTGAAGGATGAAGAGTGACACAAATTGGCCGTTTAGTGACACTATATCCCTGTTTATTGTTGTTGTTGCTGACTTCAGCTTACTGCAACCCTACGAATGACAGCCCTCCAAGTCACCCTGTTATCAACAGTCTGGCTGAAGTCTTGCAGACTCAGGGCTTTGGCTTCCTCAGTTGAGTCTATCAACTTTCCTACTGCCTTCTACTTTGCTAAGCATCATTGTCTTTTCTAGTGTGTCATATCTCTCGTAACCATGGATAATAAACCCACTATGCCTTCTCTTCACATGTGATGTGTATCAGCCTTAGCAAGCAAAACACAAAAGAAAATATGAGTTGACATAGATGATCTCATCCTCCATTCTGGTAAACCAGCAATCACTGTAGAAACTGGAATATATATATATATATATATATATATATATATATATATATATAGGGGGGGGGATGGGGAGAGTCTCAGAAAGTGTGCCAACTTTTGCCCCGAAGTTCCTGGTCCATGCCCTCCCAGATCATTAGGCTTTTTGCCAAATGTATGTGAAGCTGGATGAAAGCCTTCCAATGTTCCTGTTCTCACACACTGTGATCTGAGATGGTTACTAGATAGAACCTGTTTTTTCTCTCTAGCATAGGAAAAGAGATTCCACCCAAACATTGAGCAGGAACTTCCTGATAGTAAGGGCTGTTCAACATTGGAACACACTCCCTCGGAGAGTGGTGGAGTCTCCTTCCTTGGAGGTCTTCAAAAAGAGGCTGGATGGCCATCAGGTATGCTCAGGAGGATGCAAGCCTAATAATAATAATAAAATTTATTTATATCCCACTTCTCTACAAAATGCAATCGGGGTGGCTTACAAGATTAAGATATACAGTCTGAACCCTGAACCCACCCACCCCTTAAAATACAATTAAACAATGTAGAATTTAAAACATAAAGCATACTTAAAAACAGTACAATAAACTGTGGTGAAGTCAGAGATCAGCAGTTAGATTTTCCTTCTGATGGCTGGAGAACTATTCAGGAAAGGCCTGCCGAAAGAGATCCGTCTTTATAGCATTTTTAAAGCTGTTTAGAGTGGTAATATGACAGATCTCGAGTCAAGCTTGAGCCCTCGCTAGTATTGAACTCGCAACCTTATGGTTTTGGTTTTGAGTGAGTGGCTGCAGTACAGGCATTTAACCACTAAAAATCCCATGATAGGTTTGCTTTAGGTTCACCATAAGTCAGAAACGACTTGAAGACACACAACAACAAACAACAAGTAGGGTCTGTAACCATAACCTATCACATGATGCTTTGTCTATCCAGTAGCTGGTCTGTAGTCCATCCATTGCTGGAGTGCTCTTTCTCATTGGCAAAATCCATCAATGCCTCCCAATTGCACTGCTTTTCCACAGTTGATGGACCTGTGATATGTTCCTCCCAAAGCAGTTCCAACATGCAGGGAGTTACATGGTGCAAGTGGATGTGATTTGCTCTTTCTGTCACTCTCACCCGCCCAGCACCATGGCAATTTGGAAGAACTGTGCAACAATAACTGTCCCCAACCCAGTATGGTTGCATTTTCTATACTATTGTGATTGTGGTGCCTTACGAGTCTGGAGTGATAAAGTCCTATATGTGTCTATGGATTCAATGCAAAAATTTTGTTTTCCAAAGCAAAGGTAAAGTCATTATATGTGAAATTAATTATGCAAATTTCATATCCATGTTGTCTGATACAAAAAGAAGCATTTGAGAACATGGGTTTTTTGTTGTTGTTTGTTGGTTGGTTGCTGTTACGCTTGTTTTGGTTGAAGCATATTGGGCTGTATCCTGGTGTGCAGCCAGCCAAGTTCAAATGCAAATGTATTTGCAGCTTACACAAATCCAGATAGATGCCTTGGGAGCTAGCAGATCTGTGCCAGCCTTCTAAATGTGAAATCTCGATAGCTTTGTGCTATCTTTCATGCTGGGAGGGTTAAGTGAGAAAGCTATTGAGTGTAGTTCAATATGAAAATAAAAGCAAAAGGGCTGTTCTCTATCATGCTGGCTGGACACAGGCAATAGTTTTAAAAACAGCCCCCTTTGGTGCCACTGTCATTTCCAGGGACCCACTCTCAACTGTGGTTGTCAAGAACCTCTAGAGATATAAACAGTTCTGATATTGTCAGAGCAGGTATGCAGCTGCACATGTGGTGCCTTTCCATACCCTCCAACTATCGCAATTTGACATGCCAGTTCCGATTAATCTTCTGCCATTCCACTTACTTGGCTGCTATAAAAAGTCCAGGCTTTTCCTTTCCTCTTCCCCCATGCTATTCACTGTAACTAACAGCTGAAGTAGTAGCATGGTGTAGTAGTTTGAGTGTTGGACTACAACTCTGGAGACCAGGAGTCAATTTCCAGCTTGGCCATGAAACCCACTGGGTGACCTTGAACAAGTCACATGCTCTCAGCCTCAGGAGAAGGCAATGGCAAGCCTCCTCTGAACAACTCTTGCCAAGAAAATCCTGTGATAGGGTCGCCTTAGGATTGCCATAACATTGGAAACAACTTGAAGGTGCACAACATGCACAGAACAAATGGGGTGGCAGAAGATATTCTGAAGGACTGCCTAGGAAGCAAAGATTCACTTTTAGGGAACTCCTTGTCTTGAAACGCTCTTCCTGGGAAGGCCCAGCTGGCTCCATCCTTGTTGTTTTTCCATTGTGTAGTGAAAACTTTTTAATTTTTAAAATTATTCTGGCAGGCTTTGGGGAACCGACTGTATAAGCAAAGAGTTTTATTGTGTTCTACAATTTTTATTTCTTCGTCTCATAATGGATACATTTTTAATTGTTTTCAATTCTATAGAGAACTTAGTTTTAATTTAACAACTTTTTGGATTTTGTGTGTGCATGCCTGTATGTGTTTTTATTTCTCTTTGATTTTATGTAGGCCTTCTTGAGTCTCAGGTCTGTGAAAGAAGAAAGAAGTTGTTAATCTGTTTTCTCCTGCTGTCCATTTGCTTCACTGTGGTTGACCGCATCTTCACAACATCTTGCTCTGGTTGCCAAGCAAAAAGTATTGACTCCTATAGTTCATTTTTCATCTGTTCTTGAGGAACTCTAAAATCTGGCACAGTCCTTTGTTGACCCAGGCAATGAATGCTCTGGTACGAAATCTGCTTTTTGGTTTCTGCCCTGTATTTGATTATATTTGGACACATTTAGCCAAAACTTGTCTGGCTTTGGGGATCCTACCAGTAGCAAAGCTACTATCAGTGTAAGTTCTTAGCTCACAGAAGCATGCAGTCCCATCATCAGAAAAAGGTAGTGCCAATGGGAAAAGAAAACGATAGTGGTTCCAATAAGTGCTCTGGGAACAATGCTAAATGGACTGACAAAGCATCTGAAGGAAATTGCTATAGATACGATCACAACAGCACAATGGCAAAAAGTGACACTGCTTGGAGCGTGCCACTTTATCTGACAATTGCCTACTGTTTGAGAGCTCGTGTGACATAATGGTTTGAATGTTGGAAGGACTCTAGAAACCAGGGTTCAAATCCCCAATCAGCCATGGAAACTAAGTGGGTGGCCTTGGGCAAATCATATATTCTCAGAGGAAGGTCATAGGAACTCCTCTCTAAAGAAATCTTGATGAGAAAACTTCATGATAGGTTCACCTTAGGTTCTCCATAAGTTGGAAGTGACTTAAAGGCACACAACAACAACCCCACTGACTCCTAGATTCTTGTATAGAATCTGAATCATTAATGGTCCAAACCTCCAACTGCCAAAACCTGATCAGCTATGAAACCAATAACAACACCCTCTTTCTTGCAGTTATCCATGAAACATACTTCGAGTTCATAATAAACCAGATTTCAGACAAGGTTCACTCAGATGCTATGCTGTTATAGCCCCTTTGTTGGCATTTCTATACTAAGAACATGCATGAAGAAACTTTCAGTCAGTGTGTACAGTTTCCAGTTTATGAGCAACAGCATCTTTCTTTTTTCTCCTTTCTCTCCTTTTTTTCTTTTTGTTTCAGCCTTCCAAATCGTGTTTTAGTCAAGCAGAAAAGTAAATAGCAGAGTTGGTTCCAGTTGACTTGAAGAGTTTGGCTATGTTCTTAATGAGCTGGCATTGACCACCTCTGAATGGATGATGGACTTACATTTACATATCCAGAACCAGAGTTCGGAACATTGCTTTAAAAAAATGCTTTCCCTATTATTCATTATAGTATTTGAAAAGTAATTATTTACAGAGTTTGAAGAGATATAAAGTAATCCCATAATACATTTGAGATTTAAGTGGGGGGAAAAAGTTCTTGAGTAAGCTTTCATGGGAATCCAGACCACTCCATCAGATGCAAGTGGACTAGAGTTCCCAGTTTATGCTAGAAATTTATTTTTTCTCAGTCAGTCTTAAAAGGGCCTTTATATCTCTTTGTGCTGAAACAGACTGAAATAGCTATGTCTGATGTTTAAAAAGGTAGCTGATTGAATTGTTCACCGATTTTTGTTACCTTTGGCAGGGAAAATTATTGTTGTTGTGTTGTTTTAAGTCATTTCTGACTTGCAGCAATCCTAAAGTGAGCCTATTACAGGGTTTTTTTGGCAAGATTTATTCACAGGGCAGCTGAGAGTGTGACTTGCATAATATCATGCAGTGGGTATCCATGGCCGAGTGAGGATTTGAACCCAGGTCTCCAGAGTCTGACCAGAGTGCAGTTTTGGTGCAGCCTCCAGACTCTTAGGGCATCGTTCAAAGAGCACACCTCTAAAGTGGCCCGAAACTGCTTTATTTGGCCTGTCTGTTCAGGCCCAAAGATAACTTTAAGAGTAAATACTGAGAAAAATTACATTTTTATGAGGGTAACCTGGAGGAGATTCACCACTCTGCTGACTGGAGACATTAGCCTCCATTTGAAAGTGTGATCTCCTCTTTCTAAAAATTATATTTATATATAAAATTATATAATTAATTCTTTTTAAAAAAATAATTTGAGAGCCAGCATGGTGTAGTAATTTGAGTGTTGGACTCCAAGTCTGGAGACCAAGGTTCAAATCCCCGCTCAGCCATGAAAACTCACTGGGTGACCTTGGGTAAGTAACATCCTCTCAGTCTTGGAGGAAGGCAAAAGCAACCTTTTTTGAATAAATGTTGCCAAATAAAACCCATGATAGGTTCACAGGTCACCTTAGGATAGGGTTGTTACAAGTCAGAAATGACCTGAAGGCACACAGCAATATATAATTAATTTATTCCCCACGTTGTTCTTGGTACAGAATCCTGCAGGTGAGCATTGGCTATGTCTAAAATATGAGTAAATGTGATTCCCAGGTACTCAGAAAATTTATGTGAGACGATTAGCATTACTATGGGGATGTTAAAGGTCCCAAAATTTTGGACATTGACCATAGCATTTATTTTGCATCTCTTGTACTTGTTGTTCATCTCTTGTTGTCGTCGTCAATGTCTATGATGACAAATAAAGCCTGAAGCTGAAGAACTGGTTTGTGATGTCAAATCTGTATGTGCAATGTGGCCACCTGCAGTGCTTAATAGTCTTCATAATCCCCTTGGAGCTGCTAGATCAAAATGCTGCAGTAACAGCAATCTAAGTAATCAACAATCTAAGATATGCAGATACCATACGACTAGCAGAAAAGAACAAAGACTTGGAACAATTACTAAAGAAAGTCAAAGAGACAAGTGCTAAGGCAGGCTTAATGTTCAACATTAAGAAAACAAAAATAATAACTACAAAAAATTCATAAATTCAATTTAAATGAAAAAGAATAAGAAATAGTAAAAGAGTTCCCCTACCTCGGTTCATTCACTGATCAGAACAGAGATTGCAGTCAAAAAATCAGAAGAAGCCTGGGACTGGAAAGGGCAGCTATGAAGGAACTAGACAAGATCCTAAAGTGCAAAGACATAAAACTGAACACTAAAATTAGGATAGTCCAAGCAATCATATTCCCCATCATCATCTACAGATGTGAGAGCTGCACAGTGAAGAAGACTGACAGATAGAGAATCAGGCCATTTGAGTTGTGGTGCTAGAAAAGAGTGCTGAGGTACCCTGGACATCCAAAAAGACAAACAAATAAGTCCTAGAACAGATCAGCCCTGAACTTTCATTGGAAGCCAAGATGACTAAATTGAGACTATCGTACTTCAGACACATCATGAGAAGAAATGATGTTTTTCATTTTAAAAATCAATAATGCTTGGAAAGGTGGCGGACAGTAGGAAGCGAGGAAGATCAGGGAGTCTTGGAGGTGCCTCACTCATGGGGTTGACATAAATCAAAGTCAACTCAAAGGCTGTTACCAGCAGCAGCAGCAGAGGAAGCCATGATTGTATGACTGTCGAGTTAGTTTAGCTTCCATATGTACAGGGCCCTCTTCCCAGTTTTCATCCTGTCTCTGAAAGAGCTTTTAATCCCAGTCAAACTGAAAGCTACTCATGTCCTCAGAGAAATCAGACTACAGAAGCTTTAGTTCACTGAACTTTCCACACAATCACACCAGTTCAGCCAACCAGCATTATACAAATATGGATATTTTAAGAATCCATATAATACCAGTTTTAAACGAATTGCACTGGCTGCCGATACACTTCTGATCTAAATTCAAGGTGCTGGGGTTAACGTTTAAAATCCTAAATGAATTGAGACCTCAATACCTAAGGAGTACCTCTGTCTTCTTGAGGACTGAGGTCTGTGGAAGTGCCTTCCACTGTGTCCCAGCAGTGGTTGCAATACATTGTAGGTAGACGTGGGAGAGGGCCTTCTCTGCTATGGCACTCCAGTTATGGAATATCTTTCCCCAAAGACCCAGTTGATATCAGCATTGGGGTCATTCTGGTGTTGAATTAAAACATGTTTTTTATTAAAGCCTGTAATATCTAATTGATTTTATCCCATTTGCAGTCTTGCCATGGTCAGCATTATTTAAAATTGTTTAAACTGGTTTCAAATTAATTCTAAGGACAAATGATTTAACTCATTTTAGTCTTTTAAAATTATTGTCATTGTTATTTATTGTTCTAAATTGAGATAATCAGATATAGAGTGGGATATAAATATTTGAATAAATAAATAAATAAATAACACAGCCATCAGAGCTGAGAATAACTTCCCCAACACCTCCAGCCCCTCTGTGGAAAGACTGACATCAGTTCAGTGGGAATTATGGATTTTAGTAGCAGCCCCACTGTTCCTGGGGGTGAGAGGAAAAACAAAGGCCAAGTGTTAGCAGACGAACAATCTGGAGAACATTTTTGGGTTTCCTTGTCTGTCGTGCAGATCCTGGGAGGTCAAAAAGAGGCTTTTCTTATTAAATGCATTTGGAAACAGCAACAACAATCGTCTTTCAATTAGAGTTCCTTTAGCAGCTAACCTGCTTTGCCCTGTGTTTCATCAGATGGCAATGAATGAAGATATTGTGGAGCAGAACTGTGGAGATAGTGGTGCTTCTGTCGAATGCAAGGCACAGAAGCTGTTACAAAAGCACCAAGTGTCTGTCTGCTCCACTGGAGCTCTGAAAGGTTTCTCTGTTGGGGTCCAGAGAACAGACAGAAGGAGATGGCGCTTGTTGTGACAGGACCTTGGGATCTTTCCCAGATGATCTCTCCTTAGTCACAGCAGAAAACTGGAAATGGGAAACAGTGGATAAGATCTTACATGGTTGAGTGTACCAGGACTCAGTGTTGCAATACCAGACACACACACACACACACACACACACACACACACACAGAGAGAGAGAGAGAGAGAGAGAGAGAGAGAGCAACTATTCCATTGCTGGTGAAAACCAGGGGTTCACAAAAGTATCTGATTATGTTTCCCATAGCCAGTTGCAGAGATCTGCTGGGGTCCTCCAGAGATCTCAGTGGATGATGCCATTAATTTGAACCTGGCTATAGGGACACAGCCAGTTGTTGTTGTGTGCCTTCCAATCATTTCCAATTTATGGTGACCCTAAGATAAGCCAATCATGGTGTTTTCTTTACAAGATTTATTCAGAGGAGGTTCACAATTGCCTTCCCCTGAGGCTGAGAGAATGTGACTTGCCCAAGATCACCCAGTAGGTTTCCATGGCTGAACAGGGACTTGAACCACTATACCACATGGCAGACACCACTCGAAACCCTCCTGGCTCTTTACCAACAACAGAAATTCAGAAAAGAATTATCACAACTCAACAATGTGTGGAAAAGAGGAGTTCTTTGGATATTGCAAAGGGAAGAAGGGAATACCAATCTCTACAATATTTTAAAAAATCACTAACAAGATGCCAGTCAGTAAATGCAAAAAGCTATGATATTATATGTAGTCCACTCTTCCTACAGAGCCACTTCTTATTGTTGAAGACAACATTCCTAGTAATGACCCAAGCCTTTTTGTCACCTGAGATGGAAGCAAAAGTGTCACCGCCTACCCACCCTGTTACTCTCCCCTCAACACAAGTGCCTTTGACAGGTTCTTCCTGAGAACCAAATGTTGGGTGGAAGGGGGTTCCTGGGAGATTTCATTTGCTATGGTGGCACATGAAACTTCCCATAGTGCTCCACCCACAAGGCCTACTCCTAGGAAACCCATGGACAAGACATTAGATACTTTACATGATCTGGATCCAGCGCATTGCTGCAGGAGGAAGAGAACTGATAGGAGTGTTGGCCTTTCCAGATGGGGTATTTGAAAGGCTGACCAGTGCAATGAAAGGGCCTCTCGAGTGTCTAAGTACAAGATTCTGCACCTCTCATGCTCCACCACCTGTGGCAGGTATAGCCTGGAGAAAAGAAGGTTAAGGGGTGATATGATAGCTCTGTTTAAATATTTGAAGGGATGTCATATTGAGGAGGGAGCCAGCTTGTTTTCTGCTGCTCCAGAGACTAGGACCCGGAGCAATGGATGCAAGCTGCAGGAAAAGAGATTCCACCTCAACATTAGGAGGAACTTCCTGACAGTGAGGGCTGTTCGACAGTGGAACACACTTCCTCGGAGTGTAGTGGATTCTCCCTCCTTGGAGGTCTTCAAACGGAGGCTGGATGGCCATCTGTCAGGGATGCTTTGATTTGGATTTCCTGCATGGCAGGGGGTTGGACTGGATGGCCCTTGTGGTCTCTTCCAGCTCTATGATTCTATGATTCTATCTCTCTGTTTAAAGGTTAGCCCCAAGGATGTAGCTTTGGAGAGGGGAGATGCAGTCTTTGCTCCCCAAAAAGAATTCCCCTCCCATTAAATTTTCCTTCATTCTCCAGATTTCTACCATTCCAGGTTCTTCAAATCTCAGTTGAGCATCTAGAAATACAGTTGAAGCATCTGAAAAAAAAGGGGGCAAGCAAAGCGATCATGAGAATATTAACACAACAAATGTTAAGAATTTACAATTCTCAGTGTCTCACTCTCTGCAATGCTAGAAATTTGGGGACTGAAATAATATTTCATGGAAGAAGAATTCTTATTTAGAGGAAAATTCCTTGCCCACCGCCCCATAGCTATACCCTTGGTCTGCCCCCTACATTTCCTGAGAGGTAATTGCTATGGGCTCCATACCAATGACAGATGGTACCACCACTTCTTTCTACCCCCTCTCCTGTTACTCCTTTCTGTCTTTCTGGCAATCCTTTTCTTTTTTTTCCTTGCCACTCACCCTGGCAGTTTGTTCTTGCCAAAAACCGAGCATTTGCAGAGGGGTCCAAAAATTTAAAATAAAAAACTTGGAAGCAGTACAAAAGCATTTATGAAGAGCTACTTGAAAGATCAAAAGAGATTTCCTTTCTGTGTGTCAAGATAACTGCATGCATATTTTGTGTTATCAGATAATGCATGCAGTTCCCTGATGGCTCTGCGTATTCTAGTTCATGGCAATCAGCACAAGCCAGTCAGGGGACTCACTCATAGGAGTTATCCCAGGTCTAAGCAAGCAATGCAAACTGATTCAGGAGTTATGGCTTACTTTAATAATTGAGGCTGCTTAGAAATACAGGCTGTTTGGGACAAAGAAATCTACAATTTGCATTCACAAATATTTCCTTCCTGCTTTTTGCCTTCTCGACTAAGGCAAATGGAAAATGAAAATGAGATGACATTATTTTATTTACTCACACTCACACTCACACACACACACACACACACACACAGTAAATGTAATAGTGCTGGAAATCCTGGCTTGGTTTGTATTTAACTCAGAAAATGAGGCAATGCAAAACCATAGCCAAACAAAAATCTGCTTGCTGCAAGTTAGCCAAACAAGCAAGCAAACAAACCAAACAGTTTTACGAGATTTTGTGCATTTTTGAGATTGGCTTTTGCGTGTTTCCATGAAATTCACAAAATGAGGAAAAATGCAACAGCCACTCTTTGTTGCATAGGTATGGGTGAGCTGTTTGTGCCTGTATATGTCTAATAAGTCTGTCCTTTTGTGCTGACTGTTGTAAGCATGCTTAGTTTCAGAATGGAAAAGAGACAATAGCTTTGAGCAGAGACATTTGGTGTAAATGACAGCAAGCAGATCTTTTCTAGGGCTTGGTGAATCCTCAGCAAAATGTTGCACCAGGATGGAGTAGAGTATCTTGGGAGAAGCTACGGCAGTCTGACTGGCTGGTGCATTCAATAATAGCACTTGCAACAAAAATGAACAATTTAGAAATCAATGCATCACAGTTTCACCAGGCTCTCTGGGCATCAGGAATGTTGGCTTGCATCATAGTTTCAGCCCTGAAAGCTGATCTAAAATGGCTGGCTTAATTGTGTGAATTTGTGTTTATGTAGGTCTGCATGCATGTGAATGTGTTGAGGAGATGCGGGGCATATGCTCCATTATTCTCTTCTACTTGTCAAGAACTTGTCTAGCCTTAGGACTTTACCACACGAGCAAAAAAGATGTGATTATCCAGTGAATAAAGAGGTATTCTAGCATCACTTTTTATTCATGGGATTTTCCCATGAATAAAAAAGAAGTGCTAGAATGCCTCTTTATTTGCTCTGGCTGACAATCTTCATCTAGGCATTGACAGAGGAAGCGTGACCCTGTTGGTGCTTCTAGACCTCTCAGCGGCCTTTGATACAATAGATCATGACATCCTCTTGGAACGCCTGGGAGAGTTAGGAATCGGTGGCACTGCACTCCAGTGGTTCCGATCCTTCCTCTCGGATAGATTCCAGTGGGTGATGCTCGGGTACAGTCGCTCCTTGAAAACGGAGCTTAAATGTGGTGTCCCTCAAGGTGCCATACTGTCCCCGATGCTATTCAACATTTATATGAAGCCACTGGGGGAAATCATTCACAGACATGGGGCAGGGTGTTATCAGTACGCTGATGATACCCAAATATATTTCTCCATGTCCCGATGAACAGCTATGACAACAGATGGCATTTCTCCCCTCAATTAGTGTCTTGAAGCGGTAATGGGCTGGATGAGGAAAAACAGACTCAGGCTGCATCCAGACAAAACGGAGGTACTTACAGTAGGGGCCTCCAAACCAGGTATAGGGTTGCAACCTCCAGTCCTAGATGGGGTCACGCTCTCCACAAGGGACTGTGTTCGCAGTCTGGGGGTGCTCCTAGATCCGTCGCTTCACATGAGAAATCAGGTGAATGCGGCAATCAGGAGCGCCTGTTATCAGCTTTGGCTGATACGCCAGCTGCACCCTTTCCTGGAAATAAAGGACCTAGAAACTGTTGTACATTCACTGGTAACTTCACGACTTGATTTCTGTAATGCGCTCTACATGGGGCTACCCTTGTGCCTAGTCCAGAAACTTCAACTAGTGCAAAATATGGCAGCCAGGCTGGTCGCCAGAAAAACTAGGAGTGACCGAATAACACCCATCTTAAAATCTCTTCACTGGCTGCCTATTAGTTTCCGGGCACAGTACAAGGTGTTGGTTGTAACCTTTAAAGCCCTACATGGCTTGGGTCCAACCTAATTGAGGGATCGCCTGCTTCCATATAATCCGCCCCGCACCCTCAGGTCCTCTGGGAGGAATCTATTGCAGCCTTTAAAAACCAGACTAACTGCTACCTCCCAGAGGGTCTTCTCTGCAATTGCTCCCAAACTATGGAACCGTCTTCCAGACGAAATCCGTCAAATTGCCAGCTTAGACAGCTTTTAAAAAGCTGTCAAGACGGATCTCTTCCGGCAGGCCTTTCCTGAATAAAAGTGCCCGGCCACAGAATGACTGTCCCCCCCCCACATCATGTATCAGCCCACCGCTCTGTCCTCGCTGTATTTATTCGTGTTTTTAATCAATGTTTTAATGTAATTTGTTTAATCCTGTTTTAAGGGGGGGGGGATTTGGGACAGAAATTTGTAAATGTGGATTTTGACATGTTGTAGCCGCTTTGATTGTCCTGTCACAGAAAAGCGGGATATAAATGAAAGTTTTATTTTATTTATTATTTATTTATTATTCATGGGATAATTGTACAATAATCACAACATCGTGCAATGTCGTGTGATAATCATAGCGTTATTGTGTGATATTGATGGGAGAATCCTGCTATGCTCAAGTCTTTTTTTGGTAGAGTGATAAAGTCCTTAGATGAAGAACTGGAATTAAAATGGCATGCCAACCAAATTGTTTTAAATTTCTCTGTCCTTAATAAAATGCACGTTTCTGTTCCCTACCTTTTATCAAGAGTTCCATCATGAGCTCCTTCACCCACCTACCACTCTATATCCAGGAAGACCACATGAATATTCTTTCTTTCTTTCTTTCTTTCTTTTTTCTTTTGATCTGAAAGAGTTTATTGCAGAGATTGTAACCACATTTTAGCCGAGACCAATAAGAGCATTTTGGTTTTCTTCAAACCCTTTGATTCACCCATTCTCATGTTTGTGGGATAATTCTATGTATCTCTACTTATGAGATTTACCTCCAGGTAAACAAGGCGAAGATTGCAGCAAGAAGACTGCCATCCTAAGACACACTTACCTGGGAGCAAGCCCCATTGTATTCAGTGTGATGTGCTTCTGACAAAGCATGCTTGAAATATGTGCTTGGTCCATTAATTAAACAAATGAAACTATTAAAATTGGTGTGACTCATCAAGAAGGCCTGGCGATGCTCAGCTAGACAAATTTCATACTGCTTTGCTTGCTTTTCCAGTAAGTAAGGTTAGAATCTAAATTTATGGTTTCAGTTATGTTTTGTATAATGTTTTGTATAATATTTCCATTTACTCTGGTATTTTTCAGTGGTAGTTGCTGCTGTTTGAAATGTGTAATTTTTCATCTTCTTACGTGCTAGATACTTTTACCATGTATTCATTCTGTTTCTCTTGAAATATTCTAGTCTATCCCTTTCTGTCCTTCTCTCTGTTCACATACTTTCATCCCTCCTCTGCCCCTACCCCTTTAGATCTCCTTAACAATCTTCCTGTCTCCTGCTGGCTCTGGGACAGGAGGAGGGGTGTGCCACACTCTTCATGCAAAAATGGTTAAGTGGACCTGCTCAGCAAGGGGGAGGGATAATAGAATGGAAGAGGCTTCTCAAATTGGCCAGTTAAACCCTAGAGAGGAGGATCTAAAACCTAGGCAACAGACACATCTTTCTGATCCATTCTTCATCTTCATCACACCCAAAATGTATAAATGGGATAAGGTAGCAGAGATAAAGTTCAGATAAAGGCTGAATTCATACGTCTTGCTTATTTAATGTAAATCTGCACACATATAATTACAGTGTGGCTGTGCAACATCACTAGGGTCCCTAGGTCAAAAAAAGGACAGAGCTCTTGTCCCTTTAATAGTTATACATAACCATGAAATGACATAATCCCTGTCCCTCATTTCACCTGGCAACCCCATACTCTACCCTTCTGCTGAATACTGACATTTGGCAACTGATTGTACATCTGCCATTGTCCCATTTTGCAGTGGGGAACACACCATAACTGTTGCTGCAATCCCAGTGAATCCAGTAGTGCATTGTAGGTAGTGAGTAATGGTCAAGAATATACAAGTGCTTTGCTTAAATCCTGGTGCCCATTTGCACTACACAGTCATAGTGTTACTATTCCACTTTAACTGCCATAGTTCTATGGAATCCTGGGGTTTGTAATTTGGGGAAGTACTGGTGCTTTCTGATTGAGTACTGTATTCTAAATGTCCCTTCCTAAACTACCAGTCCCAGGATTTTTTTTGGCTGGAACCATAGTTAAAGTGGCATAAAAGCACTATAATTATGTAGAGTGAATGGGCCGTTAGTCCCAACTAGAACTGACTCACAGCATCAACTAACAAATGGTGAGTCAACACATGAATAAATACAATTGTTTCAATGGCTCTACTCTAGCTGGGACTAACAGTTGCATTTAAAATTCAAAGAGGCATATTAATCTAGATTAGTATGAAAAAGGATTTTGTAGCACTTTTGAGACTATGAAGATTATCGCATATTGTTCTCAGAAGGTTCCGAGACGGAACGTTCTGGGAACGTTCCAGGAATGGATATTACCACATTGAGGAAAGCGAAACTTGATGGGAACATGATGAGAACACATTTTACCACACAGCGCATCCCTTTTTCTTGAGAACGTTCCCAGAACGTTTTGCTGTAGCGCATGCGTATTTTGTTTGGAGGACTGTAAGGAACTGGGAAGATTCAGTTTCTGCCCCCCGAATGCCTCTGGAAGCAATCTGGGTATTTAGCCCCAGCAGCTATTGCAGCTCTTTAAACTGGTTTGAAAGGAAGAGTCCTCTGCTGTCACTCCAGTTCCCCCTTTTTTGCAGCTTGTCACCCTTTGCCTCCTGTGTGTGTGCATGTATTGTGTACCTTCAGATTGTGAGCTTCCTTCCCCGCTTTAACTCGTCTGGCTCTTTGCTATGGAATTCTGGGAGTTGTTTGCTTGCTTTTGTGTGGTGCTCCAAAATGAGGAGCTTTTGTGGGTTCCCTCCTGGAGGAATGGAGGAGAGGGTCCTGGGCATCCCTGGCATTCCTGCCTCCTGCAGGCTGACAGCACAGGAGCCCCGCTGGACACAACACCAGCGTGCCCCCGCAGAAGCATCCAGACCCTCTCCCTCTTACTCTCTGCCCCAGTCCCCTCCTTCCCTTCCTTCTCTCTTTTCCCTCGGTTTTGCCCTCTCCTTCACCTCTTCTCGCTACTTATCCTTCCTTCCTGCCTTCCTTCTCTCTCCCTCTTTCCATTTCTCCTTCCCTCTCTCTTTCTCTCTCTTCCCTCCTTCTCTTCTCTCCCTGTCCCACCTTCCCTCCCTTTTTCCTTCCTTCCCTCCCTCCTTCTCCCCCCCCCCACACCTTCCCTCACTGCAGTCACTCACCTGCCTGCCTCCCTGCCTGTCATTCTTTCAGTCAATCAGGAGACGGAGGAATAAGAGAACGGATTTGAGAACGGAAGAATACTGCACAGACCTCTTGTGGAACGTTCTGAGAACATTACAGCTCGCTGGGAACACATCTAATCCGTCCCCTCCCTGGAACACATGTGGAACACATTGGGAACATTCTGGGAACCCGATGGGAACACATACATGCAGTATACTTAAATGCGTTCCGTTCCCATCGGGTTCTCAGAATGCAGTGCGGTATTCTCCTATCTGAGAGAAAGAGGGACGTTGGTAGCATAAGCTTTCATAGAATGAAGTCTATGGGCAGACCTACCTACTTTCAGATGTACTAGAAATAGGCAGGCCCACCCATTTTTAACCTCTTCAGTTCTATGCCATTGCATTTTTGCTGGTTTTCAAGTGAAATAAAGCAATCTGGATGCATTAGGAAGGTAAAAAAAAATGAAACCACTGAATTCATGAATAATTTTGTTTTGGCAACTTTCTTTTCAGGGAAAGAAGGTCACCAAAAACAGCCTGGAAGTGGGGAGGCGATGTTTAAGGGGGACAACACTGGAGAGAAGACGCCGGAGGACACCTTGGCATTGGGCGTGGAGGACTCTGGGGCTTTAAGACCTGCCTTCCCTCCTTGCCAAATACCCTCCACTGGAGAGGAGATGCTGGAGGACATTTGGGCAGCATTTTTCTGGAGGGCTATAGACTGGATTTGCCTCCCTCCTCAGTAACATCAGGACTAGGGAGACTCAGAGGGAGAGTGGCCTGTTCTAATCCTAGTATGTATTTGTAATTGGTTGTTATACTTTCTGCCATTGGAGAGCTGGTGATTGTTTTATTGATTATTATGTTATGTTATGCTTTGACTATCCTGCTATGTTATGTATTTGTAAAAAAAATTGTATTATTATTGAAACTGTTATGTGCTTCATTATTCTGTAATGCTGAGGGTTATGATATGAGGTGAGGGTAAGGGATTTTTTTTTATTTTGAAATGTGATTTTATTGTAATTTGCATTTTATTGTCATTTTCTGTTTTGTAATTGATTCCTTCGGGAATAGGTGGAATATAAATAATAATAATAATAATAATTATTATTATTATTATTATTATTATTATTATTAGGGCCATATATGGTCCATGCAATGCACTTTTTCTACCTCTGCCATAGCACTAGCATTAGATGCTAATGTTTTAAGTTCTCTCCTTCATATTATCCCCAAATGGGTTTCTTGAAACAATACATGTATGGCTGGCATCCTGTTCGGTATTTACATCATCATAAACTGACTTATGATCACATAAAGACAAATTAACCATTGTGCAAACAAAGCCACCAGAGGAGCCATTCCACCATGGCTCCCACAGCGCAATGGGTGTCAGGGTGCTATGAGGCCCCTTGTGACTTGTTCCACAACAGGACAAGAAGTATTACAAGACCTGCCATAGATGCAGATATGACATTGTAAAGTTACAAATCATAGTCTCTGATTCAGGATCTTGGCTGTATATATTTCTTATTTACCATAGTACAAGGATCCAGATACATTGCGCCCTTTCTGAATGGGGCTTGTGCTTTACACGGCTTTCACGTATGCTGAAAGCCGCATAAAGTGCACCCATATATGACGTGGATGCACTCTATTTACACTTTTTTTAAATCTTTAAGCTATGGATGGAGGGACTCCTATGCTGCATAAATAACAAATATCATACAGTGGGACCTTAGTATCCACTGGGGATTGATTCCAGGATCCCCCATAGATAACAAAATCCGTGGATGCTCAAGTCCCATTATATACAATGGCCTAGAAAAATGCTGCTTCTTATATAAAATGGCAAAATCCAGGCTTGCTTACTGGAATTTATATATTTTGGAGAACATTTTCAAGCTGGGGATGCTTGAATCCATGGATAAAAAAAATCTGTGGATATTGGGGGCCAACTGTATAAAATCCATGTCAGAATGCTATTGCTTTTAAAACAGGATGTTTAGAGCTCATACGTCTTTTGTCTTGTGGTTTCCGCTTGCACCGTGGCTCAATAAATGACACTTTGAGGTAGACCTCAAAGAAAGTCAATATTTCCTTATTACCCAACAGAAAAAGAACTACTCAGTTTGGCAGCAACTACAGTAACCACCTTAACATCTCCTGCTGCAAAGCCATGGCTGTTATAAGTAGCAGTGGCTTCTTTTTTTCCAATCAATATGCTACATAAATCAAAACAGGATGATATAATTGAATGCCAGTTACCAAATGAACATTTATGGCCTGCGGTGTATTTATGTTCTCTTGTCCGCCAAAGGACCATGAAACATCAAAACTAGAATTAAATAGTCATTGTGATAATGATCCAGCAAGTGAAAGGCAAGCATCTGCTTGGGATCTGGTTCCAAACAGTCAGTTTGAGCAGAATCAAGTGGTAGCATTTTGGACCGAACCATTTAGACTGCAGGTAGGAAGTCATATTTTTGAATGATATCCAAGTAAAAACAAAAACTCCCTGTAAAAAGGAAAGTAACACATAGTGTTTAATTTTCTTTATACATAGCTAGGAAATCCAACTGTTAGACCCAACTAACTAGAGCAGGCCCACAGAATCAACACTGTTGCCTTATCAAGTCACGTGTAGTCAGTAGTCTGCTGTTGTTGAAGCCAACAAGGGATTTAGCAGAGTATGCTTTCTGTAAACCTGGGCAGCCTTTAGATGTACAAACATCCATCTGTAGTCTAAAATGGTCTAGTCTAGATTTCTACCACTTCATTCTTTTTACATACACAGGAGTCTGAGATGTCAGAAATTGTATAATTCATTTTGGTGACATATTCAATCATCTCTGACAACAGTAAGGATACAAATAAGGTGGAGAAACAGTTTTGGGGTGCTGGCTGCAACTCCACTGTTTTGGCCCTGGATGACTACATGGTGTCAGGATGTAGAGCTACATCCATGATGTATCTTGTTTGCACACCCTGATATCACATGTTCCCTGTAAGAGCCCTGGTGGTGCAGCACTTAAATCCTGGTACTACAGCCAAAACATTGTGAGCTTGATCCTACAGGGTGCCAGGTTGACTCAGCCTGCCATCCTTTCATAGGTCAGTAAAATGAGTATCCAGCTTGTTGAGGGCAAATGGCTAACACATTGTAAACTGCTTAGAGAGCGCTAAGAACTATAAAGTGGTATAGAAACTGCATTATTTCTACAATGTAGATGCATCCAAAGATTCATTTCAAGAGTTCAAATTAAAATATTCCCCAAATTAGGAAGATTAGAGCTAGATTATCAAGATTAGGACTCAAGATAGGGGAGAGAGAAATATATTAATAGATTTACAGAGATAACTGGAAGAGGAAAATAAAGAAAAATAAATAAATAACAAAGGCATTCAAGCTGTGGATATTGACAAGGTCCAGGAGGATGCAGAGTGGATAATAAAATTAGGAGAAAAAATTTAAATTTAGAAGGCTGTATGAAAAGCAAAAAACCAGACATTTTAAAGAATATATACAATATAAAATATATTATAGACTATGCTATAGTTCCTTCACCATTGGTTGATTCTGAGAAAAGTAATAACATTTCTCTAGAGTCTGTTTATAGAATCAATAGTAATTTTGCTACGGGAAACAGAGCATCTAGGGATACATTGATTAAATTTCTGCACCAAGGACTCCCATGATATTGTAATAAATGCATTCCTCTGACAGCAAGGAAATATTGAAGGAACAAAATTACATATGTTTGCAGATCTGCCCGTTTTAATACTGAACAGGAGAAGAGAAAATATTTGTTATCAATACATCTAATTAGAGGAAAATATACTTTTTAAATGCAGTTTTCCTTTTCAATTAGAGATGCAAACAGAGTGATTAGGACTGCAGAAGAGGCTGGGAAATTTATGAAATAATTTGAGAGACAGGAAAACAACAAGAATGAAGAAATGGTGGCTGAAGAACTAAATGATATAAAAGGCCAAATGGATTGCTACTTGAGATGAGCTTTTTTCACATTTACCTACACTGTGGGGAAACCCATAAAGTTCATAGGTACACCACATAACATTTGGAATAGCTATCATTGCTCAGATTCCTACTCCTTTTTTTCTTTCTGTTTTCTCTTTAATTCTAAATTAATAATTTTATCAAAATGGAAATTTAAAAAACAACTTTCATGAATGATTGATGACTTAGATTGTTGACATGAATATAGAAGAATTAAAAATATTTTCAGTAAAAATAATTTTGGCATATGC
This sequence comes from Sceloporus undulatus, assembly GCF_019175285.1. Lineage (NCBI taxonomy): Eukaryota > Metazoa > Chordata > Lepidosauria > Squamata > Phrynosomatidae > Sceloporus > Sceloporus undulatus. Next base: position 14,816,914 of record NC_056526.1, on the reverse strand, counting down.
TTTTTTCAAGAAACTTATCTAAAAGCAGAACATGAAAAATATTTGAAGTCAGGCCTTAAAGGAATAATATGAAATTGTTGTTGTTAGCTGCCCATGAGTCAACCCTGACTCATAGTAACTCTGTGGATGAGACATCTGAAAGCCCCCCTATCCCCCTCTGCTCTGCGTAGGTCCTGCAGCTTAAGGTCCATAACCTCCTTCACTGAGTCTATCCACCTAGTGTAGGGCCTTCTTCTCTTTCTACTACCCTCCACCTTTCCTAGTGTTATTGTCTTTTCTAATGAATTGTGACTTCTCATGATGTGGCCAAAGTACGACATCCTCAATTTGATCATCTTGGCTTCCAGGGAGAGTTTGGGCTTGATCTTTTCAAGGACCCATTTGTTTGCCTTTTTGGCTGTCCACAGTATTCTCAGCACTCTTCTCCAGCACCACTTCTCAAATGAGTTGATTTTCTTTTTATACCACATCTTCACCATCCAGCTCTCACATCAATACATGGTGACAGGGAACACAATGACTTGAACTATTCCTACTTTAGTGCTCAGTTGTATATCTTTAGTCTTTAGGATCTTGCCTAGCTCTTTTATTGCTGCCCTTCCTATTTCTAGTCTTCTTATGAAATGCAGTTGCCCTTTTATATAAAATAAAATTACATTTTTATTACTGATGCATGAAAAGACCCAGAGAAATACTGTATCTTACTATTATCTCAAAGGGAACACAGAAAAGTAATATCTTTGGACTGTATCTATGCTCCAAACTGTGGTCAACCTCAATTATATAGTATTTTGATTCAATAACTTTTGGATAGAAAAGGAAGTAATTTTGGGTGGCATCTTCAGTGCCATATTCATTTGGGAATTAAACCTTTCCACTAGGCATACATTAATATCCCAGCCACATTTCAAAATGGATTGAAAAATGTATCACTAATGGACATCTAGAAATGATGATGTCATATATAACAAAAAGATTCTATGTTCTACTTTCACAGATATAAATCTTATTCTCAGGCAGAGAGTGTATTTACCAAAACAGTAGATGTGTAAATATACCCAAATACAAGGATGTGTAAATATGCCCAAAGAAATATCAAAATGCACTAAAATGGATTTTAGATGGAAATTAAATGTCTTGCTACTGAAATATCAAGAGTTAATGCAATAAATTAAATGAGGGATTCAAGAAATTTTGCTTACCAATGATCCAAAGCATTCCTAATTCATCATTCATTTGGAATGCTTTTAAAACATGGTTACATAGTTACTAGCTGGAACAAGCTGTCAGAAAGTAAGAGACAAAATCAGTTCTCAGTACTAAAGGGAATAAAACATCCCAGAAAAGCAAAATAAAACGTGAGTATGGAAGTTATTATTGTGTTTCTGACCCATGGTGACCCTAAGACAAACCTATCATGTTTTTTTCTTGGCAAGATTTGTTCAGAAGGGGGTTACCTTTGCCTTCTTAAGGCTGAGAGAGTCTGTCTTGGCCAATGTCCACCTAGCGGGTTTCCATGGCCAAGTGGGGATTTGAACCCTGGTCTCCAGGGTCATAGTCAAACCAAAAACCATGCTGGCTATCCTGTCACTACTAGCACTAGGGAAACAGCTATGGGACACAAGAGAACAGCATCTTATCCCCCAGTGAAGCTTATTTTTTGAGCTGCAGGGGAAGGTTCTCAACACAAATCTAAATGTCTAGAGCCAAGATATCAGAAAGACTGTCATTTTCCATAGAGGGCTTTGAGATCTTCAACCAAAACCCCAATGCCTCTAGGGGCTACACTGTTTAATACACAGTATCTTGATTGTGGAATTCATATCTTCCAACATGTCACAGATGAAAACATGGATACAAGCAGTCAAGCAACATCAGAGAGTAAAAGAGGGTAAAAGTTACTACTGAGAAAGATAACACATGCTAGGAGAGGCTGCAGCAGTTTACTTTTGCCTGAGCCTACTGGGAAGGGAAAGATCCCACCTCCTCCTCTCTTCTCCCCCTGCTAAGTGCAAACAACCTTTGAGCTCAGTTTGCAGCACATAAAGTAAGGAGAAAGGGATAATATGAGAAGTGAGAGAAACTGAAAAAGTGGGGTGACAAAGGATTATTTTGGACTATCCCTGCCAAACCCAGAAAGTTGGGAGGTATGGGAACCTCCTCCCAAAGGGAATTAGGCTATCTCTGTTGAGCAGCCAATGAGCAGCCAAAACTATGTTATCCTACAAGATATTTTTATTCTTAAAAACCAATTCTTAATCTGTTTCTAAAAGTTATTTTTAAAGACTTCTTTGTTGTAATCTCTTTCTAAAAAATGTTTGCATTTGTTGTGCATTGCCTTCGGAGCCTGGGAGCGATGAGAGATAATAAGTAAATGCCTGGATATGTTGGAATCTATCTATTATCATCTGTCTGCTTATCATAGAATCATAGAATCATAGAGTTGGAAGAGGCCACAAGGGCCATCCAGTCCAACCCCCTGCCATGCAGGAAATCCAAAACAAAGCATCCCCGACAGATGGCCATTCAGCCTCTGCTTAAAGAACTCCAAAGACAGAGACTCCACCACACTCCAAGGGAGTTTGTTCCACTGTCGAACAGCCCTTACTGTCAGGAAGTTCTTCCTAATGTTGAGGTGGAATCTCTTTTCCTGTAGCTTGCATCCATTGTTCCGGGTCCTGTTCTCTGGAGCAGCAGAAAACAATATGACATCCTTTCAAATATTTAAACAGGGCTATCATATCACTTCTTAACCTTCTCTTCTCCTGGCTAAACATCCCCAGCTTCCTGAGTCGTTCCTCATAGGGCATGGTTTCCAGACCTTTCACCATTTTAGTCGCCCTCCTTTGGACACGCTCCAGTTTCTCAACATCCTTTTTAAATCGTGGTGCCCAGAAGACTCCACTACACTCCGAAGAAGTTTGTTCCACTGCCGAACAGCTCTTTCTGTCAGGTAGTTCCTCCTAATGTTGAGATGGAATTGAATTGTGGTGCCCAGAACTGGACACAATATTCCAGGTGGGACCTGACCAAAGCAGAATACAGTGGCACTATTACTTCTCTTGATCTAGACACTATACTTTTATTGATGCAGCCTAAAATTGCATTGGCCTTTTTAGCTGCTGCATCACACTGTTCACTCATGTTCAACTTGTGGTCTACTTGGACTGCCAGATCCCTTTCACATGTTGTCTCATTCAGCAAGGTGTCCCCTATCCTATATTTGTGCATATAGGATCATGCAAGTTTAAGCTTATCAAGGAAGTTTACAGAGCTGTATTCTGTGGGAGAGAAATAAAAATGCTTTCAAATTGGGCCCAAACTGAAAAATAATGGTGCACATAACAATTACTGACATTCAGCATCTAGAATTTTTACTTTTTCTAGACTACAGTACCCAGAATCCACACAAACCATATTGGCTTGAGGATTCTGGTACTGAAGTAACAAGTAACTTTCCTCAGCATTGTGCACCCTTATACACAGCCAATCACAATTATCTGGCACATGAAAGTTAATAAGAACAAACATAGGTCTGCCACACTTAATGTGTTTATTATGGGAAACTCCAGCAGAGCCAAAGCAAACATGATTGCTGGGTAATATGTTGCTAATAATAGCTCCTATTTAAATGGCATATTCAGAGTGTTCACTGGTCCTTACAAAAAAACCCTGTTAAGGTAAATAAGTATTATCACATATACTAATAGCAAATTCAATGCTCTAATCCTGGATCTTTATGTTGTCAAAACAATAGCATCCATGTGCTCAAGGGAGGTATCAGCAAGCATGGGAAATGTCAGCATTTGCAAAGATATAAAAATAATTATTACTGGGGGGAAAGTTACATGAGTGCATAAACCAGTCCAATGTAAACTGAGTATGTTCACCAGTTGCAAAATGTTAGGTGTCTGTTTGTAGGCAGGAGACAGAAGAACAGCAGGGTATTGGAACATAGGAAGCTGACTTAGGAGTTTATCATACGGGGGCAAACTGCAAAATCACATGCAGAAACGGGATTTAAAACCCAGAAAGAACCCACAAAAGAAGGTACTTTTTCACACAGTGGGGTTAATGTGACATTAACCATAACAGAAAGTAGACAAAACCTGCCCCTTTTTACTTTCAGGATTTTCCAAAAGTAAAAAGGAGCAGGTTTTGTCTAGGTTCTGTTTATGTTAATGTTGCCTTAATTCCCATTAATGCTTATGTCATCTGAAAAACAACTCATTTTTGTGGGGTTTTTCTATTTTCGGTTTGGGTTAACCCCGAACATCATCTGAAAAACTACCTGCTTTTGCAGGGGGATTTCAATTTAAATTCAGTTTCTGCACGGGATCCATCTCATGTGATAAACTCCATACAGTGAGTCAGAGAATTAGTCCTTCTAGCTCAGTAGTGTCAACTGGCTGTCAGCTGTTCTCAGCTGTTAAGCAAAGATTCTACCTGGAGATTTTTAGTATCTCCTTATGTTCTCAAGTGACTGTGGAAAAAAGGGGGAGGGGGGATGAAATGTATAGTTATAAGATGGGGGAAACCTGGCTTGACAACAGTACATGTGAAAGGAATCTAGGAGACCTAGTTGAACACAAGTTGAACATGAGTCTACAGTCTGATGCAGCAGCTAAAAAAGCCAATATGATTCTAGGCTGCATCAATAGAAGTATAGCGTCTAGATAAGGGAAGTAACAGTGCCACTTTATTCTGTTTTGGCCAGACCTCACCTGGAATACTGCATCCAGTTCTGGGCACCACAATTCAAAAAGAATGTTGACAAGCTGGAACATGTCCAGAGAAGGACAACAAAAATGTTGAAGGGCCTGGAAACATGCCCTACAAGGAGAGACTTAGGGAACTAGGTATGTTTAACTAGGAGAAGAGAAGGATAAAGACTGACAAAATAGCCCTGTTTAAATATTTGAAGGGATGCCATACTGAGGCTGGAACAAGCTTATTTTCTGCTGCTCCAGAGACTAGAATACGGAGCAATAGATGCAAATACAGGAAAAGAGATTCTACCTCAACATTAGGAGGAACTTTCTGAAAGTAAGAGCTGTTCTACAGTGAAAAACACTCCCTCAGAGTGTGGGGGAATCTCTCTCATTCTCTCTCTCTCTCTTTTGAGGTTTTTAAGGAGAAGCTGGATGGCCACTTCTTGGGTGTGTTTTGATTGTGTATTCCTGAACAGCAGGGAGTTGGACTGGATGGCCCATGAGATCTCTTCCAGCTCTGTGATTCTATGATGCTATGACCTGTTTAATTTCCAGAATTACATGGATGTGTTCAGGGTGGATAGATGATATGTGTATGAAAAAGGGCACTAGAATGCTTTATGCAAGGGTGGGGACACAATGGCTGGTCCAAACATTAACGAGGAGCATTCTGTGCTTTTCATTATCGACAACAACTACAGTGTGAAGTTGAAGACTTTCATGGCCGACATCCATAGTTTTTTGTGGGTTTTTCAGGCTATGTGGCCATGTTCTAGAAGAGTTTCTTCCTGACATTTCGCCTGCATCTGTGGCTGGCATCTTCTCTGAAACTCTTCTAGAACATGGCCACATAGCCCAAAAAACCCACAAAAAACTAACAACTAAAGTTTCAGGAACTGGTACACTGCTACAGGTCTCTAGTAGGTAGGCAAGGGTGAACAGCCCTAAGGAAGGTGGCTTTAAAGTGTAGGCAGCCATCTCTGCCAATTCCCAGCTGGTGTCAGGGCCTTTTAGGTCTGCATGAAGTTATCTGAATGTTGCCACAGCATTGAAACAAAAAGCCAGGAGTAAGAGGACAGGATGGGAGATATAGATGGTAGGTGTACTCACTTGGACTACCACTGTGACTTCTTGTTCTTCATGTCCTGTCAGCAATGAGGCAGGACTTAGAGAGGGGTGATTCCAAAGGGGTGTAGATGAACCTTCCACGAGCCCCAGCAAGAGTGATGGAAACAAGAGTGTAGGGGCTGGGAAAACTCAATGGGTGTCATGTGTGCTATAGAAAAAGCCATGTTGGATGCATGGCCCAGCAGGAATAGGAGAAATATGGAGTTCCTGGGTGCATTATTTTTAATAAGCCCTGCTACAAAAAGAATACTTTGGGTCCCATTGCCCCTCCCCAGCCACCCTGGGATGTGGGCTCCCATACTGTCTGGTTAGCTAGGTTTTACCAAAGTATTGTTTTATTCTGCATATTGTGTTTGTGTGTGTAGCCTTTTTTTTTTTTTTTTTTGCATTGTAGTTTACTATTGTATTTTACTATTGTATTTATTAATGTATTCTAGTATTGTATTTTAGAATCTTACATTGAAGTAGTTATAAATGTTTTATTCTGTTGTAAAGCTCCATGTACATCAATGGAGCTATATAAATAAACGATAATAATAAGTAGACTGCTTCTGAGGGTGATGGACACTCCTTCTTTGGAAGTCTTTAAACAAAGTCATCTTTTGGAAGTGCTTTAGTCATGTAGTCCTCCATGACAGAAAATTGAATTAGGTAGCCCTTGTAGTCCTTTCCAAATCTATGAGTCTACAAAATTCTGGGTCCATTTATCCAGATTGTCTTTTAATTCATTCTCACAATGAGCTGTCCCAGGAGCAATCACAGCCCTAGTCCCATCCCTTTCCACCATTGTCTCATCTCTGATATTCTCAGGATCTGCTCCCTAAACTAGGTTTTGGACTCTGAAATCTCAGGGCATGGGATGTTGCTGTCCTTACAACCTAGGTCCATTTCTATTATCTATTTACCAATCTGGGTTGGGTTTAAAAAAAATCTCATTTACCTTACTTTCAAATCCTTGACAAGGCCACATGTCCTCTTACAAAGAATCAGAAGATAGCCATTAAAAGACTCAAAGTCGCCACCAAAGTTTAAGGAATAAAGGTTTGTGCTCTACTTCATGTCCAAATTTTTGTACAGGACCACCAGGAAGATCCCTGCTGTGTTCCTTCTCAAAGTGATTTCACTGCATTTGTGGATGAAGAACTTTCTGAACCTATATGCAGGTAATGAGGGCTCTTTGATATTTCTGGGAACTGAGTGTGTACTGTTCAGTAGTTTTCAAAGATACAGTATGCCACCTTCATTTTAGATCAAATGTAAATTTAGGAATCTAACTTTTTCACTTATCTCTGGAACTTTCCCTGCTACCTTCTGTGAACCTGCATGCTTTTTTTTTTGTCTGTTATTTATTTAAATAGCTCCTAGATGTGAACCTGCAATGGGTGCTGAACAGTGTAGTGGTTTAGATTCTATGCTATTTTGACTTCCAGGGGTCACTGTGGTTAGAAGCCGCTGTAGCTAGAATCTGGAAGTTTCAGCTCTGTGTCTGTGCTGGCCCTTGTGGTGAGTTATTAGCACTGTGTTTTGCAGTTTCTTTCTTGGCTGTAAAATGTTTTCAGGTTCTGAACCAGTCTTTGTCGCCCATTTTGGGCTGGGATAGTCCCAATTAATCCTCTTGTCATCTCAGTTTATAAAGCTGTTTTTAAAACATCCCACTTTCTCAGTCCTCTACCCACTTTCCCCCATTATCTTAAGCTTACTTCAGTTGCTGCAAAGTGAATTCAGAGTGCAAAAGTAGTTTGTAGTCAGTTAATTCAGCAGGGGAAGAGGAGAGGAATTCTTTCCCTTTCGAGCAGACTCGGGCAAAAGCCAACTGCCACAGCCTTTCTGATCTTGTACATTTTCCCTCATTTAATAACTTTGCCATTTTGATCATACCCCGATGCTGCTTGGCCCATGTCTCCCAGTTCATCTGTGAAATGCGGCAGGGTATGGGACACTCCTTTACAGAACTCAAGACAGACCATGTGACATATGCAGATATTGCTTCTGATAAAAGAAAACACCTAGAAAGATTTGGCAGAACAGGCCAGGAGCAACCGCATCTGCTGTTTGAAACATTTGCTTCACTCCGCCAAATGGTAAGGTTGCCCGTCTGGTCCCCTGGCACAGCTCCAGGCATCCAGTTTCCAGCTCCTGACTCAGCTGCCTATTGTTCATGAAGCAACAGCAAGAACTCCCCAGAATATAGATAGGCCAGAGTAGATCCTGTGACAAGGCTTAGATACTGAGAAATTTAAAAACAACAACAAGAAAAACACACAATGGTGCTAATCTGTCTTGCTAACAGAAAATAAAGGGTCCTGGCCAGGCAGGAAAGAAAGATCCATGAAAGCTTGGACTCTAATTTCTTAACATTTTCGCCTATGACAAAGGAGTCCAAAATATGGCATCTGTCTATAAAACATTATTAAAGCACTATGCCCCCCTCCCCCCAATTTTGTGGATTTCACTGTTCTCTGAGCAAACATACCCCAGCAGACTGCACATGCCTGAAGTCTCCCCACCCCTGTTTTGGAATGTGCAGTCAGTTCACAGAAAGTGATGCTCAATGGCTTTGCTTAGCTCCATTGTCAGCCTGTACTATACTGTACACTAAGAACAGCCTTCCCCAGCTCTATCATTAGGCAGGGGGAGGCAACTGTCCCAGAGGCCACCTACTGGGAGAAAATGGTGCTTATTCCTTCCAGGGTTTTTTTTTTAATTTTATTTTATGTTCCTTTCTGTTGGAGGGTAGACCTGTGCCAGATGGTTTCAGCCATGCTTGCTCAGGTTTTAGACAACAGCTCTCAATACTTCTGCCCATTGATCAAACTGGATGGAGCTGATGGGAGCTAACGTTCAAAATACCAATAAGGCACTGGAGAAGCCTACTCTAGACCATAGCCAACTGAGACCTGAAGCAATAATTACAAGGTAAGACTTGTAGCAGCAGTGAATAAAACTTTTAAAAGAAGCTTGCTTGCTGTTAGTGAGCCAGAAATGTAATATCAGTCTGAACTCCTATGGAATCCTGAGATTTGTAGTTTTATAAGGTCTTTAGCCTTCTCTGCCAAAGAATGCTGGTGCCTCACAAAACTACAAATCCCAAGATCCTGTAAAATGAGCCATGGTAGTTAAAGTGGTGTCAAACTGCATTATTTCTACGGTGTAGTTGCAATTTAAGTCCCCTCCAGATTTAAGTCCAGATTTTAAAGGTGCTATCCAAAGTGCTGAACCAATTTGCAGGATGTGAGGTTCCACATTTTGGATGCCTCTGTTATACAGTAGTTCAGATTAAACTGTGGAACAGTATAGGAGTCCTCAGCCACCCCTTCAATGTAGACCAGGATTTTCTCTCCTATGCAGTTCTGGTGCACACATTATCATACTCTGCTGGAAAAGGCCCTTTTAAAGTCCTTCAGGCAGGCACTAGCTTCATTATGTGTCAAGACGCTTTCAGGATGCAAGAGGCAATGGAACTTGCTTTGGTGCCAAGGCCTCCATCAGCTTCCAAGAAAACACAGCACGCGTACAATTGTTTTGAAACAGTGCCTCTCCGTACAGCTGCCAATTCTGCTGTGTGAGGCTAGCCAGCCTGCCAGCTGTTATTGTCTAACAATCTCTCCTTACAAGGAACCAACTACAGAGGAGGCATCCGCAGACAAGGAGCAAATTACTGCTGTCCTTGCCCAAACCAAGTATCTATCTGCCAATTTGTCTGGGGCGAAAGTTGTCCATTGTGTGTGTCGCTTGCCATACAACTCCAAACAAGCTTTAAAGACTGTTGAATTTTACAAAACTGAATTTAAACAGACACTTTAGGGCTACAGTTAATGCAGAAGGATAGAGAGGAGGCTATAGGCATCTCCTTTGTAGTTAGATGGCTGGGTGTGTTTACAAGAAATGATGTCTTTGTGACAACAGTGAGACTTACTTTCAAGTAAGATGTCTTTGGGGAAAGTTAACAAGAGCTCAAGCTTCCTGGCTTGGCTTGGCTTCTTAATTGCTAGGAATAAATACAATTAGCACTTGGGTTTGCAAAACAGAGTGAACTCAAATGCACATACACAAAAAATGAGCAAGGGCCTTGTACTATAAATAACTGCATTTTCACCCTCCAGCTGTCTCAGTGTGGCACGGACAGTCCCAATTAATCCTCTATCACCCCATTTTCTCATCTGCTTTTAAGATATCCCAGTTTCTCACTCCTCCTCCCACTTTCCCTGTTTGTCCTCTGCTTACTTCTGTTGCTGCAAACTGAGTTCAGAGTGCAAAAGTTGTTTGCATTCAATAAACTCAGCAAGTGGAAAGGACCAGAGGAGAGAAACTCCTGCTTTTCTCAGCAGACTCATTTGCAAAAGGAAATTGTTAGAGCCCATTCCTACTTTGCGTATTCTTCCACTTTAATAACATTTGCCATCTTGATCACACTCTGCTACTGCTTGGCCATGGGTCCATTTTTCATCTCTGAAATGTTGGAGCGTAGAGTGCAGAAAGCCAGTGTGGTCTAATGATTTGAGTGTTGGACTGTGACTCTGGAGACTAGAGTTCAAATCCTCCCTCAGCCATGGAAATTCACTGGGTGACCTAGAATCATAGAATCATAGAGTTAGAAGAGAATACAAGGGCCATCCAGTCCAACCCCCTGCCATGCAGGAAAACCAAATCAAAGCATCCCTGACAGATGGCCATCCAGCCATGGAAAACCTCCATGGAAAGAGATTCCACTACACTCCGAGGGAGTTTGTTCCACTACATTCTGAGGGAGTTTGTTCCACTGTCGAACAGCCCTTACTGTCAGGATGTTCCTCCTAATGTTGAGGTGGAATCTCTTTTCCTGGAGCTTGCATCCATTGCTCCAGGTCCTATTCTCTGAAGCTGCAGAAAACAAGCTTGCTCCCTCCTCAATATGACATCCCTTTAAATATTTAAACAGGGCTATCATATCACCTCTTAATCTTCTTTTCTCCAGGCTAAACATCCCCAGCTCCCTAAGTGATTCCTCATAGGGCATGGTTTCTAGACCCTTCACCATTTTAGTCGCACATCACACCCTCTCAGCCTCACAAGAAGGCAAAGGCAAACTCCCTCTAAACAAATATTGTCAGGGTTGCTTTAGGGTTGCTGTAAGCTGGAAATGACTTGAAGGCACACAAAAACAACACAATCACAAAGAGACTAGAAAAGCAGAATTCACCAAAATTCTCTAGTACACAACTACAGGAGCCCTAGTCTCCTTTAAATCTGGTCATCATATTCTTTAGCCTCCACCTGACTTCGATATTTGCCTCTACTCCATCATACCATGACAGTTGCTAAGATCAGCTGAAAATGCCATCTCAACCACATTTGAAAAGCAATGAGGTGCTGAGAGGTAGCTACCTACATTCTCAATATAGAATTCCTTTTCTCTCAAGAGACTAGTCAAAGCACAGCAGAGAATATCTCCTGGAAAAGTTGCAAAACTTTTGTTTTTGGACTGGCTTTCAAGCAGCCAGGATTACAAATGCATGGGTAAACTTTAATTCTCCTTGGATGTATGTTTACTCCATTGGGATAGCTAGGCTATGGATATATGTCAGTTTTATACCACTTTAAAAATCATGGGTCTCCCCAAGGAATTCTGAGAACTGTACATGTAGAAAATTCTCTGCTAAAGAGTTCCACCTCATTTTGCAGAATCCTCCCTTTTTTCTAGAGAAGGCAAGAAATGCTACAACAGATTAAAGTTTGCAATGGAGTGGGATCCAGATGGATAGATTCAATCGAGGAAGCCTCAGCCCTGAGTCTGTGAGACCTGACCAGAGCTGTTGAAAACGGAGTCTCTTAGAGGTCACTCATTCACAGGGTCAGCATAAGTAAAAACTGGCTGGAAAGCACATTATAACAATAACAACCTTAAGGAGGAAGTTTCACAGTCCCTAGGGAGGGAGTTGCATAATTGGTGTGCCACTATAGAAAAGGCCCTGTCCTGTGTTCACACCAGCCTCAGCTCTTCTAACCGCTGGACATCCAGCAGGCTTCTGATCTTAAATGGCAGCTAAGCTCTGTCTCCATTCAGATTCTCTTTGTGCCTGGAAACAAACATAAGATTTGACATAAGATTGGTATAATACAGCCATCAAAATGGTGCTTACTATGATTGCTGGGGGAAACTGGGAGCTGTAATATTTCTAAGCCCTGAATTAATTCCTCTAAATCCAAACATGTAGGAGGGGGCTGGAACATACTATACACATTAACCCAGATCGTGGCTGACTTGGTCATGCTGGCAACCATGTCTCACAATATCTTGGTCTGAAATGGGTTGAGGAAAATTTCCTAGCTATTAGTGTGTATTTACTTAATGGCTAAGTACAGACGGGGAGTCTCTTTTTCTCTCTCGCTCTTCCTCCCTCCCACTCTCTTTAGAATTTACCTGCTGCACAAGCAGGTTGCTACTTATTTTAAACTGTTGTGCCTTTCATAAGCAAATAAAGCATGTGAGGAATGAAAGAAAGAAAACAAACATGTGGAGGGGTGAAATTAATAGGAGACTGATGAATGCTTTACAAAGTCAATTGATCAATCCTCAATGCAAGAAAGAATTATTTACTTTTTGTTCATTTATACCAAGGTGGTGGCAACAGAAATCAAAGCAGCAACTTCAGTTTAAAAGATTAAAACCACAGCAGAGTATCAAACGTAGTTCACAAGATATGTTTTTCAAAATGTATCTCAGAACCTTTTCTAAAAATTGGAAGGTGAATGGATAACTGTTAAGTCTAAAGCAGGGAGAGTAAGTTGAGGTCCTCCAGGCAATATTGGATTGCAGCTTCAATAATGCCTCGACATTGACTATGTTGTGCCCTCCTAATGTCTGGATTTTGCAGGGACAGCCCCAATTAATCCAATGTCACCCTTCCTTTTCAGCTACTTTTTAAATGCCCCAGGTTCTCTCTTCTCTTTCCACTTTCCCTCTTTGTACTCAGCCTACTACGATTGCTAAAAACTGAATTCAAAGTGCAAAAGTGGTTTGCATAAAACTCAACAGGGGGGAGAAGAGGGATTGAAATCTTGCCTTTCCCAGCGGATTCAGTCAAAAGCAAACTGCTGCAGCCTCTTCCTAGCTTGTCTGTTCTTCCCTTTAATAAATTTTGCTGTTTTGATCACATTCAGATATTGCTTGGCTACGTGTTTCCTGGTTTTAATCTGTGAAAAGTTGGAGAGTTTGGTATACTGCCTGGAGCTGATGGGAGTTGAGAGGACAACCAAAATGTGGAAGACCACTGTTTCTCACCCCTCCCTAATGAAAGGGCATTCCATAGTTTGGGAGCAACACAGGAAAAATAATTCTGGTTTATTTGATAGGTAGGTTTAAAGAGTTTAAGTCTTAGCTCAAATCAGGGTAGAAGCTGAACAAGTATCATGAGCAATTCCATATATAAGCTACCTGTCACCTCTTTTGGCCTATGTTAAAATGTGTTCTCAGAACAACTTTGTGTATACATAGCCAAGAGATGCAGAATTAAGCTCCTATTGACCCTTGTTTGCAGGTTAAATACATACGTTCCAATGCATTTCCCTTGTTCCCTTGTTCCAAGCACAAAGAGAAGTTAATTGCAACCAAAATTAAAAGCCTATTTAAAAGCAAACCTGCCCTGCATCCAAAATGAGTTTTTCCAGACATCAGAAAACTACAATAAAAGTTGCAGACCCAGCCCAACTTTTGAAATTTTAAGACCCAGATATGAAAGGGAGAAATAGTAGTAGTTTTTCAGCATTTTGCATTTAACCAAAGGCAGAAATACAGTGATAGCACTCCATGCCTCCACAGTGGCTCACATTGTAAGGAACAGTAATGTTTTTGCTGAACTTGGAAATGTTACATTTTCTGGACCTACTTCTACCTCCCAGGATCCCTTAGTTAGTATGCTGGGGTTGTTGTTTTTGTTGTTGCTGTTGTTAACTGCCTTCACATCGATCTCCCACAGCGACCTTGTTGATGAGACCTCTCCAAGACCCCCTGTCCTCTACTGCTCTGTCCAACTCCTGCAAACTCATACTCATGATCTCTTTAATACAGTCCATCCATCTATCATGCAGCCCTGCTCGCTTTCTACTTCCCTCCACTTTGTTTTTTTCAGTGATTCATGTCTTCTTGTAGGTTCACAAAAATAATTTTTCCCAAGCTTTGTTCCTTCAGTTCTGCTGTTCCCACGTTCCTAATGATATCAAAGTACTTCTGCCACCAGTCCAGTAATCCTGGCGCGCAGCATGATTACCATAAACAACTGTTTCTCGAAGAGAAGTACAAGGATAATTAAATTAAGCTGTGGTCTATGCAGACATGTGGCCTCCACTTAAGTCACTCTGTTCTCCCCACTTGTCATTTGATTCCATTCACACACAACTACACAGCGTGCCCAAGCAATGGAACAGACCTAGCACTGGCTTCACTGAGACTTGGACTCAGAGCCGAAGGGCCTTTGAAGAGATTATGACAGCCTCTGTGCCAGAATTGTGTGTGTTACAAATAACATTTTTTTTTGTTCGTAGAAAGCACAATCTTTAATGTTTATTTAAAGCCATCTGAAACAGAGGATAACATTTGATTTTAAAGAACCATACAGTGTCTTACATTTCTCCCACAAGGCCAAAAAGCCTCAGAACAAAAAAATAACATTCCCAATTTGTCAGGATTCTGACTCCTATCCCTTAACAAACCATGTTTACTTATTCCTTTCTTTTTTTACTTTTAGTGGGATGGAAGTCTCAAAAACATTCTGCTGCTTGAAGTAAACAAAATGGCACACCTACCCATTCTAATCAAATCATTGCATTGGAAGGGATCCCAAAGGCCACTTAGTCCAACTCCCTGCCAATGTAGGAGTCTAGCACTAAACTGCACCAAGAGGTAAATACAAAACTTCTGTTTAATAACATCCAATAAAGGGGAGATCACCAGCTTCTGAGGCAGTCTTTTCTACCATAGGGGAAAAAATCATACAATCAGGAAGTGCTTAGTCAGAATCTGCATTCTTGTAACTTGAATCCATTTGTTTGCCCCTATCCTCTGAAGCAGCAGAAGACACACTCATTCCATTCCTCACATGACAGCCTTTCAGATATTTTAAGATTTCTAGCACATTACTTCTTTATCTTCTCTAATCTAAACATACCCAATTCCCTTTACCACTCCTCAAAGAGTTTGGCTTCTAGACCTATTATCATCTCGATGGCCCTCCCCTGGACACCTTTCAGTTCTAAAACAGAACTGTGGCCATTTCAAAATACAGAATGGTAGCACTGTGATTCCATTTTAACTGACATGATTGTACCCTATGGAGTCCTGGAGGTTGTAATCTGGTGAGGTACTAGAGCTCTCTGACACAGAATTCTGTCAAGTGCAGGTGTGGCCAATGGACTTAGAAAGCGCACAAAGCTTAAACCAAATGGAATACATTGTATAGCAGAAAGCAGGTGCTGCTGTGCAGAGCCTTTACCTATCTATTCAAGGCAACTAAGAGCTTGTAGTTCTTAAAATGGTTGTGTAATATTTTGAATCTAAGGCTATTATTTGCTTAGAATCCCTATGGTTAATTTAAGTTTTGTCAAGCTAGCTTACACTGGCAGTTGAATCTCAGGCTATTATTTGCTTTCTAAGTCCACTGGCCATCCTTGTTAAAATCTTCTTAGTGTAGGTGGCTAGAAGTGTTGTTCTTCAAGGTTCAGTTCTGGGATCCCTGACCATTCCACCACCATTGAAGAACAAAATCCACAAGCTGGTAGATGTCCAGAGAAGAGCAACTAAGCTTTGTAAGGAACAACTGCAGGGGCTGCATACGTTTAGCCTGGAGAAGTGACATGGCAGCAATCTTTAAATATCTGAAGGAATGCCACATTAAGGATGGAACAAGCTTGTTTGCTACTGATCCAGAGACAAGAACATGAACCAGTGGATTCAAATTACAAGAAAAGAGATTCCACCTAAATATGGGAAGAACTTTTTTTTTTAACTGTAAGAGCTGTTCAACTGCCTCGAAGGGTGGTATATTCTCCATCTTTGGAGGGTTTTAAGCAAAGATTGGATGGGCATCTTTTAGAAGTACTCCTAAATGGCAGGGGTTTGGACTAGAAAGCCTTGTGGTTCTTTCCAACTAAGATTCTATGATTCTGCATTCCTGAGTTGGGGATATCTGTGTCTGTATGACAGATAATTATATTTTAAGAAAAATTCATGGAAAATGTATCTAAAAAGACTTTTCCTCCCACAACAGAACTATGATGTCATGTGCCAGAGCACCAGGATAACCGTCAGACCCTCCTTGTGCTGGCAATGGGATGATTATAAGGCTTTCAAAGTTATTGTGTGTGACCAATTAGCAAAAATTAGAAAAACCACAAAAATAATTAAACAGAGCCTGAATACTTTATGTTTACTTTAATGGGATTCCTACTTCATGCTATCAGCTCAAATTAGAACTCTTCTTTGCCAGATTGTATGCATTTCTGATTGAATACTTGGTTTTCAGCCAGCTGAAAATATTTTGTTAAAGACCAGTGTGTTTGCAGCCTGAACCTCTGCAGTCATAAGAAAGCATCACTGAGTTTGATGGAGTTTATTCCCCAGTGACTATGCATAGGTTGGGAGTCATATCCTGTTAGATTAAATTTGATATTTCATTCCTGGTTGGTTGGTTGTTTTTGATCTCTGTGCTTTAGAATGACATTTTAAGTACCAGTGTTAGCTCCTTTGAGTAACAATATCTTCTGCTCTTGTTCTATCAGATAACTAGTTAGCTAGAGAAAAATGAAGGTATTGTGATAGGAATTCTGTTAATAATAATTGTGATTTTTGCCAATGCACCCTGCATATTGTACTTAAGAGTTTAAAATGTGTTTGAACACATCAGTTTAAACGATGCTGTCTCTGTAACAGAGATCTATTAAGGTTAAATGTGCAGGCTTTTAGATTCTGGGCGTTCACCCAGCTAAAATTCAAAACAATAGATAAGAAGAACAGCTGGGAATGATAATAAACAGGTGCCAGATCATGTGACGCACCCAGTGTAAGTAAGGGAAAAACAGGAAGCCGTACAGGGAAGCCAAACCAGACAAGATCCTTAAGGTGATGTTTACAACCTTGGGTGCTTAGGTGATTTGAATGACTAAGGAACTACAGTTCAATACTGATTGACAGGCATGACACAATAAACCTTCAGTGCTTCAATAAAGATATAATGGCGGAGAAAACATTCCTGTTTTAGTATGAAAGTGCATAAACTCCTAGGTACGTGGCTGTATTTTCCTTGCAGGTATAGCTATGGGGGCTTTTGTTGTCAACTCCTGTAGGGCCAGCAGATTAGACAATTGCTTCAGATGGCACATGGCAGGGATCAGTGGTGGTATGCTATGGCTGTTCCCTTCTGTTGAAGCCTGCTCCTTAAATTAGCCTGATGTGTCTTAAGTTGTAGAGGGCAGGATACTATTTCTGGATGGATAGATTCAATCAACGAAGCCATGACCCTGAGTCTGCAATACCTAAGCAGGGCTGTTGATGATAGGAGGACTTAGAGGTCTCTCATTTATTGAGTCACCAAAAGTAGAAGTCACCTTGATGGCAATTAACAACAACAAAGAGCAAAGGAAAAGGCACATAGGCATAAATACCCTGAAGGCACAAGATCCTATTTGATCTTGGCAGCTAAAGAGGGACAAGCCTTGTTAGTACTTGAATGGGGAACTGTGAAAAAATACCTGTTTCTGTAGACTATATTTCATAGGAAGGCAATGGCACATCATCTCTCAGTGTTCGTTGCCTTAGAAAATCCTCTGAGAACAAGGATGGTGTAATGTTGACTAGAACTTGGGAGACCAGGGATTAAATCTACTCATCTCTGCAAATCCACTGCATAATGTCGGGCAATTCAGTCTGAGGTGTAGTGGGAAGGAGAGGGGAATTGGAACATGCCCCTCTAAGAATTCTGCCCCTAAAATGAAATTTCCTTTAGTCCCCAGATTTCTTGCATTGCAGTAATTAAAACGTCAACTGAGCATTTAAAAATAGATTTTAGACATCCCAAGAAAAGAAGCAAGCAAACTGAACAAGGCAATAAAATGAACACTGTAAATAATGTGAATGATTTTCAGTGTCTCGCTCTCTGCAATGCTAGAAATATATGGACTGAATGAAAATTTAATTTGGGGTCAGATTTCTTATTATGGAGGAGTACCCTTATTTTGCCTCCCTGGTAGCTACACCCCATATCACACTTTCTCAACCTTAGAGGAAAACCTCTGAATGCATCTTGCCAAGAAAACCCTAATACAGGGTATCCATGGTGGTGGTGACCTGAATGTACACAGTGACAAAAACAATGAGAACAGGACAAATATGTTTCATTTGCAAGGGCAAACGGGATAAGGAGGGGTCCTACCTTGACCATTATCTCAATCAGGAAAGTGTCTTGGGTCAGCCTTGAATTCCTGTACTCCTCCTAAAGGTCCTGAATACCCTCAGAGTGAGGCAGGGTGAAGGAGTACTCTCCACTACACTTTTATCCGAACATTGCTATTACTTCATCGTGCACATGCTCACGCTAAGCTACCATGTGGTACACATCATGTTGTTGCACATTCTGCAGTGGCCATGATATATTTTTAACTGCTAGAAATGCAGCACAGTTATGTGCTTTCTTTGGTTTTGAAGTGTCTTTGGTCAAAAGAACAAATGCTGCATCCTGGCTTATATATCCAAACAACTGAATTGTGTAGAGCAAACAAAGTGCAGCCTACAGCAGAAACAACAGCCATGTATAATGGGAAGAGAGGCTAACACTTGCTTTTTCTTCTTCAGGCAACACAATATTTTAGGTTGGTCCCAGGAGATGAGGAATTTGAGCAAAGAGCAGGGTGTAAAAGATGGAACAGCAGTGTGGCAGGCACAACAACAGCTACCTTCCTTCAGGGCCTTGGCTCTTTCAAGTGCACAAAAATAAGCTCCAGATGAGTAATTGGCAATGATCTTTCCTTACCTCTGCATTTGTTACCCTCATGTCTTGCAATGTCCATAGATAGCAAGGGGTTCCATCTCTCAAAACCTTCCCCCTAGACTGGGAATGACCAGCCCTGTCATTATCCAAAGTGTTGTACCTCAAGCAGGGGCCCTGTTGCTTTGGAAACCTTCTGTATGGGAATATTATTTTCTGCACAGAAAACACTATAATTGAGGATGTAATTATTTTGCACTACA
This sequence comes from Sceloporus undulatus, assembly GCF_019175285.1. Lineage (NCBI taxonomy): Eukaryota > Metazoa > Chordata > Lepidosauria > Squamata > Phrynosomatidae > Sceloporus > Sceloporus undulatus. The sequence goes on along the minus strand of NC_056526.1, from coordinate 14,797,858 downwards.
ATTATTCTGCACAAAATTCACAAAGGGTCGATTTGCATAGAATGCAGACTTTCCTGCACAGAAAATATTTCTCTACAGAAATAATAATTCTCTACAGAAATTTTCTACCCAGAAAAAAGCTATATACTGTGCAGACAGAGCTGTTTTCTGTACAAAAGAACCGTGTGTGAATTTCACACAGAATAAATCTTGAATTTTGAGATTACCAGACAGAATTCCTTCCAAAACCTTCCCCAACCTGTCACCTATATTGCTCATCATTCCACTACCAGCATAACCTGATGGTTGGAAACTGTCGTAAAGGGGCTATCTTTCCATACATCAGGAGGGCATTGGATCTGAAGTGCCAGTTACAGTATTCACCGCAGTTACCAATGAGCTTCTGTTTGCAGCAGAATCAAACAGAAGAAAATGTGATAAGTTGTTGCTGTTGGTGGTGGTGGTGCAAAATTCAGTAACATATAACCAGAATTCCTTAAGGAGGAGGAGTGAAGATAGGAGGAAGGAACATCAACAATCTAAGCTATGCAGATGACACCATACTACTAGTGGAAAACTTCATGGACTTGGGACTATTACTAAGTAAGATCAAGGAAGAAAGTGCAAAAGCAGGCTTGTTGCTTAACATAAAGAAAACAAAAATATAGTTGACCCTTGACATTCACTGGGGTTAGGGTACAAAACCCCTGTGAAAGTCAAAATTTGCAAATAAAGTGGGGGAGTAAGACCAGTGTGTGCATGCACACCCCCAGCTCCCTTCCAAAGCCTCAAACAGCTCTAGCAAGCTCTCTGAGGCTCTGGAAGGGCAGGAGAGCATGCATTTGTGGCTCCTTGGGGAAAGAGGCAGCTTTCCATCCTGGAAAAGGGTGAGGGATTATTTCCCCCAAACCCCTTCCCAAGGCAGACAGCTGCTTGGGCAAAGATGCAGCTCTCTGTCCTGGAATGGGGTGGGATTGGCACGTGAAACCTTCCCGGCTTCTCCATCCTGGGCTTTTCCCTCCCCATGGGAAAAGCCTGGGAAGGAGGAGGAGGAGTGTGTGCATAGCAGCCTTGACCTCTTGAATAATCGAAACTGTGAGTCTGAAAGCCACAAATGTTGAGGGACGACTGTAATGACCACAGAGGATCTACATAAATTCAACCTAGACGATGAGGAAATTGAATAGTTAAAGATTTCCCACATATTGGATCAAATATTGATCAGAAAGGAGACAGCAATCAAGAACTTAGAGGAAGACTAGGAATGTGAAGGGCAGCTATTGCAGAACTACACAAGGTGCTAAACTGTAAAGATATACAGCTGAGCACTAACGTTAGAGTCATACAAGCTATTGCATTCTCCATCGCCAAATATAGATGTGAGAGTTGGACAGCGAAGAAATCAGATTTTTTTTTTAAAAAAAAATCAACTCTTTTGAGATGTGGTGCTGGAGAAGAGTGATGAGAATACCATGGACAGCAAAAAGGAAAAGCAAATGGGTCTTAGAACAGAGCAAGACTGATTAATCAATTAAACTGAGGCTGTAATTCTTTGGCCACATCATGAAAGGGCACAACCCATTAGAAAAGGCAGTAGAAATAGAGGAGACCCAAGCAGAGCAGTCGAGGATAGAGGGGCTTGGATATATCTCATACACAGAGTCCCCATGAGTTGAGGTCGACTCGAGGGCAGCTAACAACAACAATGTCCATTACAATATAATAGCTATTGAGCTGTTGCAGCAGCTACAACTTTTAGGAGAAAAGTACTCTCAGTTCAATGAGTCCGCCCCCCCCAACACTGGAGAAGCTACTCCTAGGAAGAGTTTAGGAAATATTTTTTTGGACAACTCCCCCAAACTCCACTGTCCATATAGGAATGGCGTATTGTGGACATTAGAGTCCCCAAAAAGTAATTTTTCCAAGCTCTGGACCTAGGCCCAAACTATAGCTCACTTTTGTCATGCAATTTGCAGGATTAGCTTTATTTTTAGGCAGAGAGAGGCAGTTGCCTTGAGCAGCACATGCAGACAGTTACAAAATGGAGAAGGCTTTGTACATGGCACATTTATCTGTTCTGCGCCCCCAAGCTTTTGCAGTCCTTGGGTACAGGGATCTGTACTCTCCTGGCACTAGTACTGAAATAAGATTTAACTGTGGTGTTAACATGGAAGAGGCACCCTCTCATGTTTCATTTCAGGCAGCAAAATGCTTGGGGCTGGCCCTAGTTCTTTACTCTCATAGAAATGGTTTATGAAGTTACAGCTGACCCTTCATGCCAGTGGGCTGGAGATGTGCAGATTTGACTGTCTGTGGAAAAAAATTGCTACAGGACTTAAAGTGGTGTCAGATGGCATTATTTCTCCAGTGCAGATGCACCCTGAGTTGCTCATACTTGTGAACTCCTAAAGCTCTAGTTTTTATCTACCAGCTTCATAGAACATTATTTGTGTATTTCTCTTAAGGCCAACACCTATGTGTCATGTCATTACTACTGCCTTCAAATTTAGGGGAAGACCACTGGATCCTTCTTCAAAATTTGCCATATAAACCATATAGCAAAAGAAGAAGCGTTTTTCAGCATGTGCTCTAAATCAGTTGCCTGACTTAACAAAGATGTAGGCAGACCACAAAGTTGTTCTTTCCTGGTTATTACAGGTTTAAATGCCTTGAATATAAATTAGAACCCTTTAATTGCATTAATGGAGTCAAAGAGCAGAATAAATATATATAAACATATTTCGGGAAAACAATCTTTTGTTAAAAAGCTAAAATGCATCCCCCCCTGTAACCAGCCAATCCTTTTATCCTCTTTGTCCGATCTGATATGACTGCATTTAGGTGTGTTACTTTATTACTCTACCTAGAACAAATGCAAACCTAATGCCTTTGCTGGTCATATGAATGCATCTCGCTCCTGCATTTAAAATTTGTGGCTCTCCTTTTGAAATGCTAATTGGCTCTGTGCAAATTCCAGTGCTGTGAAATTCCCTATCTTTGCTACTTACAAGGTACCTGGAAGTGTTCAGATACAATTAAGGTAAGGCATTTATTGCCCTTATTTAAAAGATCAAAGAGGCTTTTCCTTAAATTCTGTGGTACCAGATGTTTTGTACTGATCTTCATATATTAAATTATATCACAGCCCAATATTCCTTTCTTTGGAAATAATATCTTCATGAGCTATATCAAATAAACTACTGAGGTTATTTTATACTATTAATATTATAACACTCTTTTTTTTCTTTTAACTTTGCATGACATACAAATATATAAAGCCGTACAAATTAATACATGAGAAGGAAAAGAAAAAAAATATATACATATGTACTTATATATATGCAAATTTATAAGCTAAGTACTTCTGTTGTAAGGGCATAATACCTTTTAACGGATATTTGACAATTCTTTCTGTCATCATCCGTTAGTAATTTTTTTTACATGTGATAGAGTCTTTTTCTATTGGATCACATGATTACTTTACTTTAAGTAATCGGGTGAGTAAGGGATTTCCTCCCCCCCCTTATACCCAAAGTTTATTCGTTTTTTCCCTTTTTTTAAAGTTCTGATCTGTTTTCTCATTAATCATCATACTTATTCTATCCATTTCTTTCAATTCAATTACCTTAATTAGCCATTCTCCCAATAGATCACTGTTCCCCTCTTTCCAATATTTAGCGAACACTAGACGCGCTGCTGTTACCAAATACAATATAACATGTAGTTCGTCGCGACATATTTCCTCTTTGAGATCAACTGTAATAGTTAGTAAATATAGTTGGGGTTTCAGTCTTAATTCGTGTTGAAAAATATTCTGAATTTGCCTGTGTATACTTTCCCAATAATTTTTTGCAACTTTGCAATCCCACCACATGTGGAACAGTGTTGCTTCATTCTCGCCACATTTTCAGCATTTACTTTCTTTTAAGACAAGAAAGAACCTGGTATTGATACAGAATTAAGTATTTTGGATAAAGCACTATTTAAGAGGCAAAAACACATGATATCAAGGGTGTATAAAATCTTATTGAACATTGAATCCGAAGGCGAATTGGTGAAAGACACAATGATTAAATGGATGCAGGACATTAAAGAACCAATTCCATTAAATGACTGGGAAAGAGCATGGAAAAAAGATATAAAATTTACCAGAAGTGCCAGCTTAATTGATAACTATTACAAAATGCTATATAGATGGCATATATCTCCGTCAAAATTGGCAAAAATAATTAATATTATAACACTCTTAAAGGCCAACACAGAACTGAGTATTTATTTATTTTAGATCTTTTGTCCCATCTCCCCATGAAAGTGGAAACAGCAGTGATTTAGAAGATATGTTTCCAACTTCCCAAAATCTTTCCAGCTTTCCCTAGCTATAGGGAAAGCTTCTGGGGGGGATTCTTTGATAAGCACAACTGAGCCCATCTGAACTGCTGGCTGCCCCACTGAGCCAGGGCAGTGAAAGCAGTCTCAGACTGTATTGTTTCCGCAGTGTGTTTCAGACCTACATTATCTTTGTCCCTGAAAGGCCATAGCTGGTTCACCAGTTAAAGCTGGTGCCGAAAACTCTGTGCCAGAGTCCACTTGGGCCTCCAGTAACAAGGATGGATCTAGAAGCACTGTCAAGCTAGACTCCTGTTCCTTCAGGGGCAGTGCAACACCATCCAGTTCCCAGACTTGAGAACCACTAGTCCACAGAGCCTCTATCTTACCAGGATTCAGCTTCAGTTTATTGACTCTCGTCCACCTCATTACAGCATCCAGGCACTACTTCTGCACTTTCACAGACCCAGATAACTCTGAAGACAAGAAGCAATAGAGCTTAGATCAGCATACTGTTGGTACCCCACTCCCAACCCACTTATGACCTTCCCCAGCAGCTTCATGTAGATATTTAACAGCATGGGGGATAAAATGGGATCCTGTGGCAACCTACAGCTTAATAGCCATGGGGCTGTACAGGAATGCCCCCATGCTACTCCCTGGAACTGCCCCCCTAGATAGGCATGGGACTCTTGCAGAACCGTGCCTCCTATTCCCATCCCACACAGCCAGTCCAGTATGATACCATGATCAATGGTATCAAAAGTCACTGAGAGAGCCAAGAAGTTCAACGGGGTAGTATTCTCCCTGTCTTTCCCCTAGAGTAAGCCAGTCTGGCCTGAAACCAGACTGAAATGGACCTTGATCATCTGTTTCTTCCAAGAATGCTTGGAGTCGCCCAGATACCACATACTCAAGCACCATGCCCCAGAAGGGGATATTTACAATAGGATGGTAGTTCTCATATGCCTTTGGGTCCAGGCAGGCCCTCTTCAGGAGAGGGCACACCACCACCTCCTTCAAGGCAGCAGATACCTCTCCCTTATATAATGAGATGTTTACCACCCCTGGACCCACCTGGTTGGTTCACCCCAACTAGATTTTATCAGCAAAGATGAACAAGGGTGAAGCTTCCATGTAATGTGCCAAACTGCTTCAAGTGTTTTGTCTAGAAATAAATAAATAATTTATTATTATTTTATTACATCATTAGGCCTCAATAACTGAAACTGATCCCATGAACACTGATCAGATGTCCAGTGTATCATTTGATACACTGGACATCTCCCTAGGCTCTGTAACAAGTGTGGTGTCAAGTTCTGAGCACATGCAAGCAACTTATTCTTGATGCTGCATGCATACTTAAACTCTCAGAGCCTATACCCAAAAGACCTCTCACCACGTGAAATATTCCTACTGGGTGGGAGGCTGAGGTTGCAATCCTAGTGGTGTAATATGATTTTTTACTGGTTTTACTGCTGTATAGTAGCACAACTCTTGTCTTTGATTATTTCTGATCACATTTACTCCAAGATCTATACCACCTGCATTCTAGCCATCATCCAGCCTGTTTTATTGCGCTCAGGTCTTCTGTAAACCAAGGTGAATTCCACACTCCACAACACTGGGCATTTAGGAGTGGTGGTATTGATGATTGTATCAATGAGCTTCAGGATGGGGGGATGATGATTTGGTTTCTAAAAAATCATCTTGCTCAGTTACCAATAACTCCAACATGTCATTATATTCACTCTTCTAAGTAACTTTCTGAGCTTTTCTTTAAAACTTGCATTTTTTGTTGTGTGAGATCAAGTAGGTTCTGACTTATGATGACCCTAAGGTGAACCCATCACAGGTGTATTGTGTAATATTTCTTATTCAGAGGGATGTTGCCACTGCCTTCCTCTGAGGCTGAAAGTGTGACTTGCCCAAGGTCACCCTATGGATTCCCATGGCTAAATGGGGATTTGAACCCAGGTCTTCCAGAATCCTAGTCCAACACTCAACCCACTACAACACACTGAATTTCAGTAATGGTTCTTAAAGCCTTCACTCACCAGCAATCCTGACCAAAGCTTCAAAAAATTTACTTTTTAAACTACAACTCCCAGAATCCACACCGGCCACACTGGCTGGGGGGATTCTGGGTACTGAAATCCAAGGAAGCTTTCCAAGTCTCAATCTTGATGCATCCCAAATTTCTGTTGGTGTACTATGGTTTACTATGGTTCACTGTGAGGGGAACAGTATCATGGCTAGTATCGCTCAGGGCAAAGGTGGAACAAGATCTCTCCATATGTGTTTTAACAGAAGAAAGGGAGAAGAAGTGAGAATCAGAAACATCCATTCCTGGTATGAAACCTTTGGCATGCTGCTCCCTGCTTCATGTAGGAAAAAGCTTGTCCACTTCTGATATAATCCATAGGATAGTAATCCTGCACATGGGCACCCAGTTCTGTACCCAAATTAGGAGATGATTACCATTGTAATGTCTGTAAGAACAACATACATTATCATCTATATTTCAGATCAAAGTGAATTCCATCCTGGAAGAGACTTGGGTGGGAATTTTGTGAGAAAGTGTCCCTCGCACACTGAGTTAGCAGGCATAATCATGAAACCATCCCTTCCTGCTGCAGCAGCAGCTGCCAACCACATCTTGGTAATAAGCCACCACAGCTTTGTTTTTCTCTACAATGGGATCTTGTTATTGCACTCAATTATTCCTCCAGAACTATTGATTTGGCAATATTTACAGTGTCTTTGTCTTCTTCCATCAGTACACAGAACTGAATCAATAATCGCTTTGTGGTAGCTGTTTTAAGTCCTGATTTCGGAGGGGGGGGGGAGGCTCCTAATTTACAGCACCAAAATCCATTGTGACAGCTAGCTACAGAGGAATGTCTGTATACCTCCGATAATTTTAATTGTAGCTTTGATGTATTAATTGAGAGAGACCAGCGATTGCAAAAAGAATGCTTTTCCTCCTGGCCCATTCATACGTTCACCAGCTGTCTGGCACACTGTCCTTATCCACAACTCCAAGGTTAAATTCAAAGGAGGGGGAAATAGGTAAGGACTCACATACCACCTGAAATCTACACCCTGTAAGTCTTACTTAATCCAGGGGTATAGTTATTGGGGAGGACAAAATGAGGACATTGCCCACCAAACAAGAGTTTGTCATCTCCCAATGAAATATTCCCCTGTCCTCAAATTTCTAGTTGTACAGAGAGGGAAGCAATGAAAATAGTTCACACTTAGGACTCTTCACATTCCCGTGGTAATTATACTTGCCCATTTCACAGACATACATAGAAATCAGTAAATCTTTGGTATGAACAATCATGACTTAGCTATTCAATGATATACTGAAAATGTAAAGACAAATCATACAATCATAGAGTTGGAAGAGACGGCAAGGGCCATCCAGTCCAACCCCCTGCCATGCAGGAAATCCAGATCAAAGCATCCCCGACAGATGGCCATCCAGCCTCCGTTTGAAGACCTCCAAGGAGGGAGAATCCACTACACTCCGAAGAAGTGTGTTCCACTGTCGAACAGCCCTTACTGTCAGGAAGTTCCTCCTAATGTTGAGATGAAATTGAATTGTGGTGCTCAGAACTGGGCACCATAATTCAAAAAGGATGTTGAAAAGCTGGAGCATGTCCAGAGGAAGGCAACCAAAATGCTGAAAGGTCTGAAACCATACCCTATGATGAGACGCTTAGGAAGCTGGGTATGTTTAGCCTGGAGAAGAGAAAATTAAGCGGTGATATGATAGCCTTGTTTAAATATTTGAAGAGGTGTCATACTGAGGATGGAGCAAGCTTGTTTTCTGCTGCTCTAGAGAATAGGACTCAGAGCAATAGATTCAAACTACAGGAAAAGAGATTCCACCAGCATTAAGAAGAACATCCTAAAAATAAGAGGTGTTTGACAGTGGTACACACTCCCTTGGAGAGTGGTGGAGTCTCCTTCTTTGGAGAACTTTAAACAGAGGCTGGATGGCCATCTGTCAGGTCTGCTTTGATTGTGAGTTCCTGCATGGCAGGAGTTGGACTGGATGGCCCCTGTGGTCTGTTCCAGCTCTATGATTCTATGATTCTACAAACATATATCAATTCTTCTTTATCCAAGCATCCATGGCTTGAAAATATTCCCCAAAATTTCCCCATTGCACCTCAAATACTTAAGGGAAGAATGAAAGAGTTCCTGATTTGCACAGACAAACCTCCTCCTTATTAGGAAGTCAGTTGTGTTTATGAAATGGACAAGATCTTTCAGCTGGACTGGGTCAATTCTCACACTAAAGGAGAAGCCACAGCTTCAGATCAAAATCTACGAAATCATAAAAGTAAATAGGATTATTATTATTTTTACAAAACCATGTTAGAGAAGAAGACAACATGTGGGTGAACTGTCAGGGCTAAACATTTTTGTTAAGTTGCATTAAAAAGGAGTGTCTGACCAAGCCCACAACACTGAAATAAAACCTGAGAAAAGTGTTGCAAAATCTTTGTTAATCCCATTTGGTTGGTTCACCCTATTATGGAGACAAGAAATATTGCAGGAGTGGGAGTGGGATATATGTAACTCTGTAACCCTACCTAAGCCTCAAAACAAAATGGGATATAAACAGCAACAAAAGATTTAAGACAGTTCATTTTTAATCCCATAGGCTCTTGATGATGCAGATCCTACTAAAAATAAAACAAAACAATTCGATATGCTAATAGCGAACAGATTTTTCAGTGTAGATCCTAAAATGGTACCCTCCTGAAGAAAGAAGTATTACCATATTTGGTGGCACTCAAGTACAATTTTTAAGAGGGGAGTGTGATGGCAATAGTTTGTATTTGAAAATGTTATTGGATATATTTGAGTATGAAGTGGGTATGGTGAATGACAACTGGGAGTTCAATTTAAGTGGGAAATTTTAGTTTGCCTGGGGTTTGAGAGGGTGCAGTTAGAAGAGACTTTCAGAGGGGTTTGACTTAGACTAGGGCTGGAGTGAGAGAAGACAGTTTGAACTGGGTGGCTGATAAGAGTCTGAGTTAG